>NW_026919480.1:0-157670 GCF_032062105.1 Saccostrea cuccullata
TTAGCAGGATGTGTACCTTGTTTTGGAACTGATTGAAGATCCTCCCCAGGTTTCAAATCAGTCATCTCTCTGGCTGGATACATACGATTTTGCACAACTGCATTAAGGCCTTTTTGAATGGGAAGGTGGACTTCAAAATAAAATAACTAAATACAAGAATTTGATGAAGGAATTTTCCATGTTTCTGTGACACAAAACTGAAAATTTGACCTAGAGAATATGAAACTTTACGAAAACTGTTACAATGTTTATTTTGACCACAAATATATTAATATTTAATGATTGAATAGGTATTAATAACGCAGAATTCTACTGTACACTCTATATTTCCCACCTCTTCTCTCTTTGCATCCTGTTGAAAAGTCACAATATTCCTCCTTACAGTTGCATACATTTTGGCATGCAGGGCCATAACCTGGGTATCTACACGGAATTGAGCAATTCACACCTATATAACCCAAGGGACATTCTAAAATACAAGATGGATCTAGTTTAATAAAGTAATTAAACTTTGCATAGAGTTTTGTGACAAGAAACCAATGTACTTATAAAATAAAGCATAACAGAATTAACAGAATTAAGATTTATAAAGACATGTGTAAATGAAAAGAAAGAAAACTATCAAAAGCTGCCAACTTTTATATACTGTTGAATTTTGCATACCTTTGCAATCTTTCTTTTTGTTCCTGCAAATAAAAAAAACATTTTTGTAGCACCAATAAAGTCTGTAATCTTTTTTTGTAGATGTGACAAGGAGAAAAAAAACGAAGCATTTCTCATAAAATAGAGAATTGGTGTTTCTTAAAACTCCAAACTAGTAAACAATATGAATAAAATAAATTTTCATTACGTACGGTTGGCATCGACCGCTGACTGTATAAATATTATACATAACAGTTAAATAAAAAAGACAAAGTTTTGTTAGATACATTTTAGATGTGAACGCTAAACTTCATGAGTTAATTTAAAAAAGCATCTGCAAAGATTATGTAACTCAATTTAACTTTTATATAGTTCGGTAAGTTAAATTAGACCACGTGACTTTTATGAAAAAGGTTCTAGAAATTTACTTCCAAATAAGGGCGTGCTGAGGTTCAATTAGACAACAGCTGATTCATAAGAATTCAATCATATAACCGACTCTAAAACCATCTCATGAAAGTTCAAAATAATAAAATTTGATTGAAAAAGAGAACATATTATTTCCTCATTGATGTCAGAGCCGATGACACCAAAAGTAATATTACCTCTCGTAACTATTGAATACGAATTACAAGTATTCCTTTACATAAATTTTAGAATCGGGGCTCTTGAACTCTCTGCCTTTTAAACTTAGAGCACGTGCTTCACTCCCTTGTTTAAAAAGGAACTTAAAATACACCTGTCCTTATAGAGCTATCTTTAAAAATAAACGTGGTTTTACAGTAAGATAGTGCCATTATGATGAATTCTAATCACATATAAATGTCTGTATTTCATTCATAATCTGTTTAGAATATTTTTAAATTGTTTGTCTGTATGTTTGATCCTTGTTCCCACTTGAGAATTTTTAACTGTGGAGACGCAACCACTATAGCTTGCGGATTAGAGCTGCAAGTATTTTCTTATACTTTGCACTCAGGGCAAATGAACTGGTAGAAATCTTTTTCATGCCAGCACCTTTTGCGAGTAGGAACCTCGGTTTATAACTCTCTTTAGAAGGACGTCCCATGGAATTCAAACGTAAGGATTAACTCCTTGTTCCGCTCTTAGACTAATCACTGCGCATCGTGGTCTATTAGATTTTAATTGTAAAGCGATTTAGAAACTTCAAATTGACAGCGTGCTATATAACCTTTATTTTTCATTAGCAATCACATAGTTCCACATAAATATCTTTTCAGGTTTAAGATATACTGTTAAGAAAATTAACAACGTGGGTAAAGCTGTAAGTTTCCATTAAAGGGATGTTATACCCTTTGTAGATAAAAATATTATTTCATAATTAACAGTACATATTATCGCAGCAAAACATCATTTCAAGCCAGCGTTATAAGTATATCTTCCTTAGTTTTTTTTAGGGCTGTTCTGTATCTCTGAAGGAGCCAGCCTCGATTTACTACCCAACACACATTTCCTTTGCACTCAGCAAAAAAAAAAAAATTGTGTCAGTGATATCTTTGAGCCTGAGGACATATATTTTATACAAGAAAACGTAATTAAGGGTTCTTTTTTTGCTAATTCATTCTTTCGCAAACTATCTTTTATTTTCTAAACTTTGAAAAATGTATTCATTTCATATGCCTTTGCCACTGATAAGAAACATCATATTTTCTTCGAGACAGAGGTTATCTTGGTCTCAACGAAGTTCAATATTTTTGACTTTGGGATTATGATTGGTATTAACATATACATGTAGCTAAAACTGTAAAGGAAGTAATTGTATTTAATAGCTATAAAAAAAATTAAAATATTAATCATCTTATTTTTAATTTACTCTCTTATATGTATAATTTAACTCAGAAAACATTTCGGGCATAAATTGCGTCACGCATCCTTTGTAAATCCCTCACAGCGTAGCCTGAGTTCCAAAGAGGAAGTGTTTATCTTTATTTAAAAGAAGTGTTCATGTGGAATGGAATAAAAGCTAAACCCATTTCCCACCCATGCTGTAGGTTCATATATATTCAAAATTTTTTGCAGAAACAGTTAGTAAAAGACTTATCATTAGCATTTTATATAAAACTAACGCATGGATGGAGAAGAACATGAAGTTGACAAAGATGATTCATGAATCAAAATAACAAACAAATAAGCGGAAGAAAATTTCTGTTACAGGCACGTGGGTCAAGTTTTTGGAAACTATTTTTTGTTTCCTGAAGATATTATCAAAGTGTTTCTACAGTAAACTTCAATATAAGGCACATATTATTGGTGTCCTTTTTTGACAACTAAATTAACTAGGAACCACTCAATCTTGTATTTTAAATAACATGTAACAAAGTGTTCAAAATACATTTGATCTATAAATTTACAACCATACATTACCAATCAAAATATGACATATTTTGCAGTGAAAAAATCTCGTCTATTTATCTATCAGTGAGATGTTTTGAACATACAATTCTTTTTCTTTTGTAAGAATAGTAAGCTACATGTAGATAAAAGTTGTTCAAGAAATAAAATGGCAAATATAGCTGTTCTGAAGTGTAGAATATGCATGAACTGAATTCCCAATCATCTCACTTCCAAAAGATGCAAATGTAAACATATACACATTATCTCCATCCCTTGTGTCTGTATTATCAAAATCGTTTCCCAGAACATCGGTTGTCTTTTTCTCCGAATTTCTCTCTCCGCAATTTCCAATTTGCTTGTCAGTTGTATGCAAGTCCTCAATGAAAGGTTGTCCATCTGCCTTTGTTAGAATTTTTGCAGGTAAACCTGAAGGACATTTGACATCCATATTGTGCCAATCATTTTCCACAAGGACAGAAGCTGCAACATTTGTTTGACTTGGATTATTTTTGTTCTTTAGATGGAGAATTAGAATTCTTGTTAAAATCAAAAATAGAAAGAACACAAATGTTTTCGCTATTATTATTATCGTTATTATGGATATTGATCCCATGACACTTATTCCAGAGTAAGATGACAATTTCTTCACCTTTAAATTGGTTGCATTCTCTGCAAAGAAAATTTAAATTAAATGATCATAATGTTTATGTTTACTGGTTAAATAAGTGAATAATCGAATAAATATATCTTTTTAATGTATTCAATCTAAAATGAAAATGAACTGAATAAAAAAAGTCGGATAAATCAATAATTAAAATGCTGTATTTCATTATACATTAAAGTAAAATATGACAAAAAAGATAAAAATACATGTTTATGAAAAATTATTTACAAGAACAGACTAAAATTGAATAGAATTAAATTAAATCGAGTTATCATCATCTGACAAATTTACCAATAGACATATTAAAACAACCACTCCGGAAGTCGCAATATTCTGCATTACATTTGCATCCTTCCTGACACTGTTTCCCAAACCCAGGGTAACGACATGTTATCGAACAATTTAGACCCATGTATCCAGCCGGACACTCTTAAAGGTGTGAAAAAATGAAAACTTATAGAAAAAAAAATAACAGCAATATTTCCTCAATGTACATTTTTAAAATTGTTTTTATTGTAAATGACTATCTGCTTCATTATATACCTTTACATTCCTTCGAATCCCCGTCGTAAAAATACCCGGAACATGTGCAAGTTCCTTTTTCGTTGCCACTATTGACATAAAAATATTTAAAATAAATAAATAAATAAATAAATGAATTCAAAGAAGCCAAAATGTTTTGAATGCAGAACATAAATTCTGTTTGAATACTCACTTTTGACATGCATTGCTTATCAATATATAAAGAATTAAAATCTCAAAAGAATTTATAGATACAATATTCATTGTTTTATCACCGAACAATGTTTGTCTCGAAAGAAATAAGCCCTGTAATTAAATTAAGTTAGCAAATAGTCACGCAGGCCTGTGAAAAGGATATGAAACGGAACCTTAAAAGGAAACAGAAAGTTTTAACAAAAATCGAAAATAGCAGGCTTAAAAATTATTCCAACTATTGACCTGGTTTTAACATTGTAGAGTTTCCCAAAAACGAGATAATTTGATAATAATATTTTTTTTTATCTACCACAATAAACAACTGCATTTTTCAAGAAACTATTAACAAATTATAAAGCCTCATTCATACGTATACAATAGTTTTTTGAAACTGATTTTTTTATTAGAAAACTTTCTAACTTATTGGACAATTTATACTCATTTGTCTTGTTCTTTACAAAGTTTAAAGGCAGTGTAATCTTTTGAAGTTAGTTATAATTTTCTGATATCTACACTTTGACAAGATATATACCTATTTCCTAAAAGACAATTATTTTAGGCAATCTGCTAAAGTAAAATTTTCAAATTGTATAGAAGTTTAGGAATGTTTTGTTTTCTTTACAACAAGTCTAATTATGACCATTACGTTTGCTTTACAGTAGGTTTTATTTATTGTTCCGAGATCATCTAATCCATCGGCCTATTCATGCAACAAGTGTGCACAGCATTTGGCAAAAGTTCGACCGTTGTTCTTTTTGGTGAATGTATTCTATTATTTCTATTAAAAAATGCAGCCTCCTATTTCACATTAATATTTTTTGTCAGACACATACATGTATTTCAAGTTTTCATTAGTACAAGATTTACATTGCCATCCTTTCAAAATATTGAGGGATACTCTTCTCTTATCTAAATCTCCATCTACACTACTGTAAACATCTAATGATACTTTTACGGAATCTTGATGACATCTTGCCTTTAAAAAATTCTATTTCACTTTGTTATTTGACACTTGAGTTGGGTGCCGCATGGTAAAATATGGACTTTGCCATTTTAATCTTTTCTTGAGGTCAGTGTTCAATGTACCTCTAATTTAGATTTGGTTTAATACAAAAATCAATTATTCATAATATCATTTCATGTTTACTTATTATTATTATATAAATGTTATAAATGATATAAATATAATAAAATAAAAAGATGGAAATATACTTTTCCTGTGGATTTGTTCTTATCTTTTTTTTAATAGAATGTAATATACTATTTTCGCTATTCTCTCTCTCTCTCTCATTCTCTCTTCAAAGGAAAAAATGGGGCCTGTTGGAGTAGTAAATGCTTTTATACACTTAACAACCCGTACTCAAATTCTCATGTTGAAATGAGTGCATTTTTTGAGTGTCAAACTTTTCAGAGAGAAAAAATCTGCGATTTGTAGTCTACAGGAATTGCATTTTAAGTGTACTTGAATACGGCTTCTAAAGAATTTGTTACCATAATAAGTTTCGAACTCAAAACACAAATCAAATTCATTGTAAACTTTCTTGCGACGTATTTTTCCTTAAAAACGAGCTTAGTATTTAACTAAGCTCGTTTTTAAGGAAAAATACGTCGCATAAGAACACGTTGTGTTTCAGCATATATGCGCATTAAAAAATAATAGTTTTTTGGGTTTAATACATTAAATTTTAGTGAGGTCTAAAAATAATAAAGATTGTGGGTTTGTCTTTTACATAAACATAAACATTGACCATGGAAATACCAATGTTAAAGATTAAATATTAAGTAGTTAATCAAAATTCTGGTCATTTCTTGCAGCCAAACATTAAAAATGATTGTGTTTTGTATTACAACTTATTCGAAAAATTTTCGATTATATTGAGACGTCACCATATACCAGAGAACGGCTTTATCTGTTGATCTTTAGTTCCTTGATCTTTGGTCAACGCTATCGTGGCACGGGGCATCGCTTCTCACTTCAAACCACTGAGTGTATGCGGAAAGAACACTCTTGCTACTTTTTTTTTATCAAGTAAGGTCAGTCGGTGATCATGTAAATGTATTTTTAGAAAAAGGCGATTTAAGGTTTTTACTGTTTAAAAAAAATTGAGATCCCATCTAATTTAGGTCATATTAATAATTTTCACATATTTGCAATTTTTATTTTAATTTATTTTTTATCTATAAAATTGAAATTATTAAGAAAAGATTTGTTTTCTTTTATTTCACATAGATATATGTACATTACACGTTTAAAACATATTTTTGAATTCGTTTATTTCAAAGAGTTTTTAACTGGACGCTAGCCTTCAAGACCCTTGGTGTGTTGATAATCAAAGCGCCACTGAATATTTCAAACGATCTGAAGAATGATCTAATCTTCTGTTCTGTTATATGTCCCGTCGCTCCCTATGACAATAGCATTCTGAAACATAAAATAAGCACAGAAAAGTAAGTAATATTAATGAATATCAAAAAATTACAAATGTATATATATATTCTCATCATATATATATATATATATATATATATATATATATATATATATATATATATATATATATATATATATATATATATATATATATATATATATATATATATATATATACATATATATATATATATATATATATATATATATATATATATATATATATATATATATATATATATATATATATATATATATATATATATATATATATATATATATATATATATATATATATATATATATATATATATATATATATATATATATATATATATATATATATATATATATATATATATATATATATATATATATATTGTTCAATGCATGGATATGGCTTTACAAAATTTTGCCTGGGAAATGTCTTATAAATGCAGAAAATATTTCATTAATTCAGTCAATTCAATACAGACCCAACCCCTCCGCTAAAAAGTACAAATATTTTCTTCTATTCTTATCTTATAAAATTCTCGAAATGCATGTTTACATACCTCATAATAGTCATAAACACATAAATCATGAATCAATGAATGTACCACATTCCTATTAACACGAAGACTTGATATTATTAGTCTTAGAATATTTTCTTTCTGATTGATGAATCTTGAACTCTAACAGTAACGGTTTTGATTTCATGAACTGTTTCTTTTTACTTTTATCATTCTAGTTTCACGAAGAATTTATTTTACCTGAGTGGATACATGTATATTATGTGTCTTCCACGAACAATTTCTGAAGGATATAAATTTACCTCAATTAAATTAACAGTACTGTTTTCCAGCTGTATTTTAGGTGTAAGTGGTAACGGCATTCCTTTTCTCCCGAGCTCTAAAATATTCAAATAAAACATTTTCAAAGTCATTTTATGTTTAACCTACCATATTAACAAAGTAAAAGGTTTAAAACATATTTTAATAATTATAAAATCATAATCTACCGTTAAGGACTGGTTCTACCGTTGTCACCACTGCACTCATTAGTATAAAATTCACCGTCTGCATCTAAAGTATTTCAATGAAAATAAAACAATGGATATGATTTGATAAAATCTGAATTTCATATTATTAGGAATTTGAAGCAGTTTTAAGGATATCAGATCCTCAGCCAAGAAGGATTACTCTAAAAATTAATATTAAATTTTAAATGCATTAAAATGAAGCTTGAAAATGTTTTTTTTTTATGCAACAATTTTCATTCTATTCATCTTTATATGATTCAAGGTTTTAAGAAGTCTTACAAAAGGTCTTATTAAAGTTGAAATTTGTACCCTATAAAAGGAAAAACAATACAGTTTTAGAGAAATAAGATTTTCTTGAACTCAGCCTAAGATACCAACGCTTATTAGCATGATATGAAATAAGAAGTGATTTGTGGTGTCGTGCAATGTTAGCAAAATCCTTAAAGTTTTACGCTATGTATTATACAACATATGACGGAAATAGAAGACAAACAAAAACCCAATAAGTATAAAAATCATGACAGTTTCTCTGAATGCCTTGATACTTATCGTTTTTTAACCTATAATATATATTCGTTGATCAATTGCAATTATAAAATGCATTGCTGATATTACAATTCCCATTTTTCTGGAAAAATATTGGAGATTTGACATTTTTCCCTAGTATATAATATGATTAACTTTAATCTTCAACTTAAAAAATGTTCTGGATAAATTTACATTACTTTTTATGGATTCATAGATACTTTTTGGAGCGTTTTTGATTTCTTAACTGCTAATTTTATAAATCGGAGAATCGGACTACCTTAAGATAATTTTTCTCGTATAAAACACAAATTTTTCCTGGAAAAATTGTTAATTGAAAAAAAATAAAAATCAGTAGAAAGACCGTGTATCCCTTCATTACCGTTATAATGCCCGACTACAATTAGCAACTATAGAAATAGAAAAATTGTATTTAAGTTATTAAACAAAGCAGTCTTTCGAGATTTTTTTTGAAACACAAGAAAGAGTGTCACGTATACTGTGTACTACGTCATCAGTTTTAAATAGTGTTGATTTAGAAAGCCACAGTGTGGTGATCTGGAACGTCGGATCAGGACGTCACATGATTGAGGAAATACAACAGTAAAACTGAGTGAAATGCAGCTGGGTATATGATATCATATAAATTATATAAGTAGTTGAGTGTAACAATGAAAATTTTAACCCGAATAAAACCTTTTTAAACTGAGGGGCATCCGAGGTTGACAATGGTTTTCGAGGGGTGAAAATTTTCAATGTTACACCCAACTACATGCAATTTTTATTATATTATACTGAATGTTTTATAAAAATACATATAACAGTGAACCGTGCGCGCATAATTTCTGCGCAGTCAATTTTTTTTTGAATATCACCCGTCGTCAAGCAATGTTGACTGTTGCTACGCTGGAGGGCGCGGCTTCATTATTCAGCGGGTAATATTGTTTTTTAACAAATGTTTCTCGACTAATCAGATTCAATAATTTACATGAAAGTATAATATAGATTTATATCGAATGTTTATGAAATAAATATATTATCTAGTTAATCACATAAACTTGTTCACATGTACACATTAATTAAAATGTAGTTCGAATGACGCTGCCTACATTATCTAGATAGTGCAACAAAACAACATATTGGCTCATTTACAAGTGATCGAACAAAAAACCTTTTATTTAGCAATGTATGGCAACGTATCAATACATTTGATGATGTATCACTGTATTCTTATACCATATCATGTAAAAACAATACTATAAAATCACAAATTTTTGTGGTTTAAGGAAAAACTCTTTGTTCGTGGGGATTTGAATTCGTGTATATAGAATAGTTATGTAGTTCTGTTTTTTCAATTTTTACATTTCGTGGTGGACGTGAATTCGTGGGTCTCTTCACATCTCAAAAACAACAAATATTAAACACCCACGAAAAATTGTGAGTTCACAGTATACAGCTTCTATGCTAAGCAAAGCAAATCTGAATTTTGTTTACCGTATCGTCAAAGCTACACGGGTTTTAACATAACAAAGCTTCCATAATTTATGGTCTCATACTTTATAGAAATGGAATTAGAGTACGCACTTGTAGATTTCATTATATTCAAAAGAATGCAGGAAATCGGGAAAAGAGCAGGAGCGGTCACGTTTTTTTTATTTTAATTTGATTTTTAAAACAAATTTTGTAAAGCAGGATGTGGAATTTTTGTAAGATTTCTGTTCAGAATAACTTTGTTGTAGACAATGTATTTTCACCATAATTCCATTTCCTGTTTTATATAGCATTTGAAAGCCAGACCAATAGGTGTTTAAAGAGCAATGTAACAAACATTATCACCATCTATTCCTGATAATAAACTTACATCAAAGCCATGGACAGTTGACTCCATATTTTTTAGATATGGCCTGTGAAAACAAAAAGACAACAGAAAATTAATGTTATATAAATTTGAGCTCAAATTAAGTATACATGTAAGATATTTAAAAAACACTTATTTTTTTTAATGAATCATTCATTCACTGTGTTTTAGGGTATATTGCCTTTTGCCTCACTTTTAACAAAACTGTATCCCCGACCCAACAGTTTCAGGCAGGCAGTTCTGTTGTTATATCAAACAAAGCTCGTTTTGCCTTTGCAGTCATTAAAAATGAATGTATAATCTCAAATGAATCCTGGCGCTTCTTCCGTAAAAAATCGAACTTAATGTCTTCAACGTCTTTTTAATGCATATTTACATTTTTTTCTATTTTGTTAACAATTTACATGCCGATAATTTGAATGTTGTTATATTTTCTTACAAAGGACAGGTACATATGAAAATCAACGAACGTTAGATGGTTATACTTTGTTTATTATCGCATGAATGGTAGTTAAGGCACATTTTGGTGATCATAGTCCATAAACTTAAGGTAGGTCCGTACCTTCAGAATTTTTTGTCAAACTGTCAATTTTTTAATTTGAATACCTTGAATAAGTCTTAAACTAGCTAAAACACCCATAAAAGACATATCTTTGCAGGTTTATTTTCATACAACATGTCTCAGAGCACATATCTCTAAAAATCAACAACCAAAATTGAACATAAAGAAGTGTGATATCATATTTCTTTTAGTTATGCACCAAATCACATCAAATTTATGTTAAAACTTATGAATATCAAATATATTTATTTGCCAAGAGAATATTTGAAATCTTTACCGCAAAACATTAACAAACTGATGTTGAATCTGTCCATGTCTTTCAGAAAAATATCTCAAAAGATCTCTATTTTTTATAATTCTCAAAATCCAAACTGTTTAGATGCCATTTTTTCTTTAAAACTATTAAGAATTATATCTAATGTTAACAAAAACACATACTTAATTATGGTTGACCAGAGAATTTTAACAAAACAGTCTTTTGAAGACGTATACCCCCATTTTTGGAATATCATTTTTTTCAATTATTCATAGCAAAATTTATTAAAAGTAAAAATTAAATGGATGATATAGGCTCTAAGTCAATAAAAATAGATCTCAGGTTAGTTTGCTTAAAAGAAAATTAAAAAGATTTAGGTCCATACAAGCAATTACGAATTTTGTGTCTGTGTATGAACACAATGACTTATAGATTCGATGGACATAGTGCTAAGTGTTAATTTCCATAAATAATGTATATTAAATGCTTTTTATGCACAAAAACACTATAATAAACAAATATATACTTGCTAAATCATTTTCAATCACCCAAAAAAAATATCAATAGACAAGTGAAAATTAGAATTTTAAATTGATGTGTTAAATTAAAACCGGATCCGTAAAAGTGGGGGCCTTCCTTAAATGTGAAATAAACAAAGATATCAAAATGAGTTTTGCTACTCAATTGTAAAAATTATTATATTTCTTTAAAAGCTCCTGATCAGTTTGTTAGTATCTGTTAAATAAACACTTACTCAAACGCAACGATATTCCCCTGAAAAGTTGAATTGGTCATAAAGACTCTGATTCGCATCTCAGCATTCTGCAAAAGAATCAGTTTTAATAAAAAAAAAAAAAAAAAAAAAAAACGTACTGGATATAGATCAAATATTTACATGTAAATGCCTCCAAGATAAATTCTTTGTCATTTTCTGAGACTATCGAATGCTCATCAGTTCAAGTATGTTAGTCGGAGTTTTGAAAATAATCTACCTTTTGTTTATAAAAAATATTTTTAATTTTATTTATTTTTGAAAGCTGTCCTTGATACATATGACTTACTCCATCAAGTTTAGCAATCAGTGTAGAATTTTGTTTTTCCGGGTGCCGAATGTATACAAACATGACTGTATATAATTTTATCACCGCCAAATTCTTCTCAAATGTCACATTTGGCGTCTCCAAGCTGTAGATGTCCAAGTCCATATATTGGTTAGGATATTTCTCTTCAAGCTTAAACGGAAAAAAATCTATTGTTCAAAATGCATTTTTACATGTAAATATTCATGGAGTTAGAGTAAAGTTTCTCTAAAAAGAGAAAAGCAAAAAAGTATCTGAATGTTTTTTTTCTTCGGAATTTTAATAGTCCTGTTCTTGATTCACTATATTTTGAATGAAATATTCAATCCTTGCTTAAACGGGTCTTTTTATTACATAAATTTTAAGTCTAATTTCTTTCAAATACTATTCCCACTTGACCCTAGCACCCTTTGGCAAGAAATGAGTTTTTTTCCTAACAATATCCTGTATCTTTTTGCTTTATGGATAAATAAAAGAATTATTTTCTTTCCTAAAAATAAACCAAGTTTAATTAGTAAATAGAATCGGATAATTTTTTAATAACCTAATAAGGTATTGATAAAAAATATAATTCTTGTTGATAATCACATTTGTACAATTTTAAAAGAAGATTGTTATATCTGGACTTAGGACACCACTTTGATAGTTTTTTTTTTTAAATAATTTAAATTTATGCTTACTCCAATTTAACTTATATATGTTTCTTATCTCCATAGATCACAACATATAGATTAAATAGGTATATAGCTAACATATTTCACTTGATATTGCATAATAAATATTTCAAATTCAGAACAAAGTTAATTCAGAACTTAACTAGGAAATACAACGGGGTTTTGTACACTTACAGGTGAATAAAAAACATCTCCAAAAAATAAGTAAAAACCGTAACAAAATCGTCCTTGTAATTATTCTTATTAAGTTATATATAGACATGGGAATAATATTGAACAAAAGAGATGAAATATAGCTTTTTCAGTTTTTTTTTCAGAATAACAAATTGTATTTATTATTATTAAAAATACAAATATTCAATTTAGTGACTCCAAACTTCTGGCACGAGACGACCGACACAAACTTTCTCTGTGCACGTCGTATTGAGTCCCGGATTGTCGGGGGAAAGCTGAAAAAGGAAAACTAATGACATGGTTATTTTCTAAAAGTAGAAATATACTGTACCGTGTAAATGAGCATTTAAAATTTTTTTACCACATTGACTCCAAGATATAAAACTATCTATCTTTATTGAACAATACATGTAGCTAATGTTTTCCCCATGATTTTATATTTAAATGATCAGATTTTCAAAAACTTGTATTTTGAATCTTAAAAAAAATGATGTTATTGTGTTATGCAGTATGCTACAAATATCAGTCACCAAAATATATTGACTTGTTGGAATAAAGCGTTTAAAAGAATGATGAATTATTAGAATTATTAGTGGTTTTTCTGTAAAATATAGTATTAGTGATCAATATGAGGAAATATTTCTTGCAAACCAATTAAAAGGTGAATTATAATTATATCATGCTAAAAACATTAACCTTCTCAGGGGTGATTTTAAATTTGAGTATTCCATGTGTTTGAGCTCCTTTGAATAAAGATCGGACCGCCTCTTTAGAAATCCAGATGTACACCATTTTTGATGATTCATTATGTAGGGTATAACTAACATTTTCAGTGTTACTTATTTTGTCCATAGACGGAAACCATAGTACGTCACCCTATAATGGAAAAGAACTGTATTTATTCGGAATGTTATAAGTTCAAGTGATTTTTGTTTTACAATTTGAATTATTAAACCAAGGAGTTCTGATTCCCTTATGTCAGGTTCCATATACTCTTCATTCTTAAAACATTAGACTAATGATAAAAAGCTTATTAATCTTTTCTTCGATATCAGTATTATTTATTGATTGATTGATATTATATTGCTTAAAGTCCCTCTTGAGAATTTTTCACTCATATGCAGACGTCACCGTATGCCGGTGAAGGGCTTCAAATTTTGACCTTTACTCGGCACTTGAGCAGTGAGGGATCTTTATCCTGCCAACATCTGCCGCTGACGGGCCTTTGTTTTTAAGGTCTCATCCGAAGGACCCGCAACTTTCACTTCAAAGTGCCCAGCGTATGGCGAAGGAACAGTTGCTACCCATTGTCAGGTCAGTAGCGGCCGAGATATTAACTCACGACCTCCCGATCACGGATCAATATCACCATGATCTTCCCGTTTAATTTTTAACTTACCTGACCTTGATAATATTGAGAGAGATGTGTTAGGTTTTTAGGTTTTGAAAACAGTTTAAATTGGGGAAACACATCATGTATTTGTTGCATAAACTGGTCTCAAAAATGTTCGTATAATTATGTAACAATTTTATGTACCAATTAACCAAGGTATCAATTTTATGTTTCTATTTTTCACGATTTAAGAGACTTACAGTCTGACATACATGTAACATATACACCTGAAATTTCATCTTATTTCATAAAGCACTTCTGCCATTTACTCGTACTAACCTGATACTTGTGAAATATTCCTATTCGATTTTGTGATATGAGGGGAAAATGTGACAAAAAAAAAGAAAAGAAAAACAAGCAAACAAACAAACAAAACAACGAATTACAAGTATCATTTCATCTTAAACTCTTAATGTGCAGTACATCTAAAGAAGGTCAAGCCAGGTATTCCCAGTATGCAGATGATACTACTCCTTCTTGGCTCCTGATCCCACCTCTCATGTATCAGAGGTCAGAGTTTGCCTTGTTTCCGCTTTGTATTTTTTGAATGGACTTTTGAACTCTGTGGCTTTACGTTATCTCTATGCATTTCAAAGGCTTTGACGAATGGTGAGATATTTAATATTACCTTATGATATGTATTTAGAAATGAGGACTCATATTTTGGTTGTTGCTGCATCAGAAGATTCGCAATAAATGGAGTTTGTCCTATCCTTGGAGTCACTATAATTATAAAGAAGAGATCGCTTCTTATTTAATCTATATTTGAAAGATATTTCATATAACATAAAAGCCTACCTATAGTTTAATTTAATTGCCGTGGTTTAAATTTGAAATCGGTTGATATACAGTTACAATGTAATATAAAATATACAAAATTAGTGTACCTTCAACCAATTATTAACTTTTTCACAATATGATGTTTTACGACAAAACGTTAAAAACGAACAAAAACACTTACAAATAATTGTGTTCATTTCTGCATCGCCTCTTGCAAAAAAGTAGAACCGTGCTAAGAAACACAACTGGAAAAAAATAAAACGTGTCCAAAAAACAAAATAAAACAATTGAAATATATCACAGTATATGTTCATTGTTGTTGCATTCAGGACTACATTTGCGGAAAATCACTTATGACAACTCAAGCATTTTAGCGTATTTCTAAAAAAAATATTTTTGTTTTATTTTTTAATGTTCTCCTTTATGTCTCAAATGGAGAGTTAAAGCAGATATTCTGCTGCTTATATGTTGCTTTTTCTACTTCGGTTTTCTAAAGAAACGCTTCAGATTTGTTATTGGTAACACATTGTTTTTACATGTACATTACCTCAAATTGTATCACTGTAACGTCATATTCGCTTTACACTTGCATCTGTGATATCAATAATTTAAAAGAAAGCAACCTCACTGAAAAATACAGTTACATGTATTTAGTAAGAAAAAAAAAACATTGTACCTTTGCCTGAGTAAGTCGTTCTTTTTTAAATTTTTCTTCAAGTTCTAACAAATTTGTTTCACATAAGGATTCTGCGAGTTTATCACAATTTGTGACCCATATCTTGAGATCTGGTGTCGAAATGATGCAGCTGCCCTTCTCTTGTTTCATCGACACATTAAACCTCCCCTGTCTATTTGTCCCTTCAATATTTTAAATAATCCTATAAACAAGACAAATTTAAAATTCATCTTAGTGGATAACAACTAGCTTCTAGGAATAAAGAACTTTCTTAGGAGGTAATATGTTATAATGATTTGTTGAAAGTTCAGCCCGTAAATTATTATTTTCATTAATATTTTAAAAGAATATTAATTCAAAAGCATACCAAAACTAGTCTGGCCTAATCATTTGATCTAGGATTCAATATACATGTAAACTCTATTTTGGCTCCAAATCCAACTAGGACTCAAAAAATGACAAGGACAAACTTTAATGTAGTAACGTATTTAAATAACCCCACACCATTTTGTTAATTTTGTTAATGTTTGCTAGGATTTTTTAAAGAGAGGTTTAATTAAAATGCTTCAGGAAACATCTTTTTATAAAAGAGATCACTTTTGCAGCAAACCAATGTTTAATTTGGCTTTCCGCCATTTATGAGGTCACACTGAGATCATATGATCTTTACGGTTCGTCTGGTAAAAAGAATGGGGCCAATTTTTATAGTAAATATGCCATGATAAAGCTAATATGTTTCAAAACCATGAGCCAAATAGTTTATACATGTAATTTAAATACATGTAATTTAACATAATTTCTTTACCTATTACAACGAGGAAATTTCCCGACCCAGAGATTGTCATTTCAATTCCACAACGCTGAACATTTCTGATTGAAAAATAAATATGCAATTGTTTAAAATTTCATTTGATGACAATTTAATGTTGATTGCATTACTTTGATCGATAGACCAATAGATATATTTTTTGTACATTTAAAAAAAAACACATATTGACTTTGGTATCTACTTTGTTGACTTTTTTAAAATGTTGTCATATGCGTGTTTTTGAATTATTATTAGAAAGTAAACAATTGAGGAATATGACATGTACAATGAACATGACCCCGCAGAAAAATATTATTATCGAAATATATCCCGATATTGTTAACAAATTATTATTCCCGAGTGCTTTTCATCGCAAAAAGCTCTTTGACGTCAAATTGCGAGTCAATAATTCGTGAGTAGACAGTTGATCTATGAAATTTCACATTGGTTTCAGCACCATAAATATAAAACTGAGTTATATTACTTGGTGGTACTTCCTGGTTCTTTTCGCGAGATTACGCATTAATTTATTCGTTTCCTACATGTATATTTAGAAATATACACTATAAATTATTAAGAACTTCTTCCTGCTAAAATATGATAAAATAGTCGCTATCAACCAAGTCCGGAAAAATACATCTATTATAAAGTATTTATTTCCGCAAACATTACTGTCAAAGGCTTATACAAAACAGTCCTTGGCAGAATCTAAAAAAAACTCAACAAAAACCTTTTTAAAACCATGTAAACCACCCATTTAGATAAATCATAGGGGATATTTTTTTACGAAAATCTTAAAGATTTAAAAAAAAATCAAGTTTTATTGATATTGAAGTTCATACTTCAGATGTTTACAAAACTGTCCACATTAATATATTACTAGTATACTTTATAAATTATCTGAGATTATCGGATATTTTCTTTATTTCTAGATCATAATTATGTGAGTGATTGATTGATTGATTGTATACTGCTTAACGTCCCTCTCCAGAATATTTCACTAATATGGAGACGTCACCCTGCCGGTGAAGGGCTGCAATGTTAGGCCTATGCTCGGCATTTACGGCCTTTGAGCAGGGAGGGATCTTTATCGTGCCACACCTGCTGTGACACGGGGCCTCGGTTTATACGGTCTCATACGAAGGACCACCCCATTAAGTCGCCTTTTATGACAAGCAAGGGGTACTGAGGACCTATTCTAACCCGGATCCCAACGGGGCAATTAAGTGAGTGCTTGTATTTAATTTAATGAAAATGAAAACTTGCCAGTGGAGGCATTTAATTTTTTTCTTAACTGGGCACTCAGTGCCATTTATCTGTTAGGGACCTATTTCGCACCAGCATCTTCCTCTGCGCAGGACCTCGGTTTATACGGTCTCATCCGAAGGACCGTTTTCTACCTCCCACAGTGGTATTCAAATCCGCGACCTTAAGATCGACTCCTTACTTCGCGACTTCAGAGCAGAAGCTCGACCCACTGCGCCACGCTGGCGACTGTCGATAATTCAAAAATATTACAGCGTATGTGTTTGGTCTGCAGGAGATCCTCACTCATTCATGGCACCTGATCCCACCTCTGATGTTTTAGAGCTCCATGTTTGCTCTGCTCAATATTTGTATTGTAATTTAAATTACCTTTTATCCTTAGCTTGACACTCAACTTCTCCACTAGCGTTTACTGAAAGACTATGGACTGTAACATTCAATCCAGGATTTTCATTGATAAGAATCGATGCATTTAGATTAGCATAATCTGTATATATTAGCCTGCAAAATAAAAATGATATTATTAATAATGTAGAATTTCCATTTTTTTTTTCTAATATAAAATTCATGTAAATTTTAAGAGGTCATTGCCGGAATACTTATTGAAAATTAGAAATCAATCTACAGAAATATGGAAAAAGATTCTTGAAAGATTATTTAAAGAGTAAATCTTCTCAATTTTAAGTTGTTGAAAGTATTATGGAAAACCGGAAAGGAGAAAATATTGAAAATAGTGTTTTTAAGTTGTATCCTCGGTAGTGTAATACAAATCTAATACTATGATCAAAATTAAGGGAAAAAAAGAGAACGGTTACTTTTGAATCGAATAGCTGACATTGCTTGTAGTCACATTTGCTGTGGGTATGCTGAATGCTGTCAGATTCAGTTTCTTAACAGACTCCAAGACTGTATTCATGGCTAAAAAAGGCAATAAAATTCAATTTTCAATATATATTTATATGTTGTTAAACAAAAAAAAATAAGTTATAAAATAAACTTTGGTTTATTTTTTCAAATCATTTATCAGTAATAAAAATTATCAATTTCTTTATAATTACTTTAATTTATAATTCCTTAAAACATGAAATTATAATGTCATCATTTTGAAAGAATAATTCTTCTAACTGTTCACTAAAACTAACAACACTAAAGCTGAGGCCGTGAATTATACCGTAGGTAAGGCCTTTCTGTGTGAGCCTAATGACAACTCCAACGTTAACAGTCTCGTCCTCATTAGAATTCCTCACAAAGAAAACCAGCAGTGTGAGCATTAAAACACCCATGGTTCGGCAATGCTGAAAAAAGTATTGTTTACAAAGAACCATCAATATTAGAATTAATGTAAATATATCTACACTGACATATTTCTTTCTCAACTTATTATTACATCTACGAAATCGTACCTAAACAAAGATAGCTAACCATTGGTTAGCGCATTTGCTCCAGATTGTCCGAGTGAGGACTTACTTCCAATCTCTACCCAGAGTTGTCGTTCGCTTAGCTACAACACCTCTGTCAACGTCTAAATGCCAAGATTCTTGGCAAAACTTACTTTCACCTATTGCATAATAAATTATGATTGTAAAACTTCCATATTCTTCTTTAACATGTTAAATAAAAGTTTATTTATGAGAATTAGAATCAGATATCGCTTTTTCACCATATCCTATAAGGGATTATTTCTCGGCAGGATATTACGAACGTGGAAAATTTAAAATGCATTGCCGATAAATATCAACATGATTTAGCTTTTATAAACAAACAACTTGCAGCAT
The DNA here is from genome assembly GCF_032062105.1 of Saccostrea cuccullata. Classification (NCBI taxonomy): domain Eukaryota; kingdom Metazoa; phylum Mollusca; class Bivalvia; order Ostreida; family Ostreidae; genus Saccostrea; species Saccostrea cuccullata. Next base: position 19,657 of record NW_026919480.1, read on the forward strand.
TAACACATATATAGAAATGTAAATGTGTTAATCTTCTTGTGGACAATTTTAAACAACATTTGAAAAAAAAATCACGTCCCTCCGCTTCCGTACTACTTTTTAGACGTTGACAGAGGTATAAGTGGAACGATAACTCTGGGTAGAGGTTGACTTACTTCATACCTATCGGGTTCAGATTCACTGTGTGGAAGAGTCCGTTTGAATAGGGCGTATGATCCGTGTCGAAATTGGTGACGGAACGAACACGATCCCTCACTGCTGAAGGAGTGTTAGAACTTCAGTTGTGTTCAAAATTCTGAAAACGACACTAAACGAATAAAAAAGCGTCAGTTATAATTAAGACATCTAATGAAAAGGTGTTTTAATTTATATAAAATCTCGTTAAATATCGATTGGGGCTTTGTTATTTGCCTCATAAAGATAAAATATTGCCCTCAATATAATATTCATACATAATGTCTTCTCTTATTTGTCGCATACGAAAATTAAGTTAAAAGGACTAAAATGTTTATCAAGTCAATTAAAACATATATAAAAATAAATTTATCAATCGAAACAACTAATACCTCCAGTTACATTATTACTTCCTCTTCATAAGATAACAACTTGTAAACAAGACTTTTTGGAATCGCAGAATAAAACGGCCATCCTTTCGAGTGGTATGTTTTTAAATAAGGAAGTTTAAAAAAACCCAGTTTTTAGCTGTTAACCAGTGTGAGATAAATGAACCTAGTATATATTTTGCACTTCCTTAACGACATACGAACGAGCCGGAAGTTATAAACATAATATAAATATTACAAAAAACGGTGTGATTAAAATGTGTAAATATTAATTGAAAAGCTTTGTAATTATCGTTCTATTATCATTATTATAATTGCGTTCATGTAAAGATGCTAAAAGTTTAACCATACCATGAATGCATTAGAAAAAAATATCATTTTGGCTAAAATAGATTAAAGATATTTCTTGTTAGGGGCTGATGAAGGGCAACAGATTTTGAAATTAAAATATTGCAGACTCCTAAAATTATTCAAATGTCCAAATATTCCTGTGGTGTTTACATGTAAGTATATTCTGACGATCAGAGTGAAAACATTAAGTGATCATCTGATTTAGTTTACTTTTTAAATAAAATTGAAAGTGCACAAACAGGATCCCATTTGATTTCTTCAATGAACAAGGATTCCATTTTTCACAACTTTTCTTTCTGTATTTTGCATTACAATCAAAAGAAAATTCGGTTATATATGTGTAAAATATATCAAATACATGTACATGTATCACAATTTCATAAACAGACTTTAGATATATCCTTTGATAACACATGAATAAGAATTGTGTTCGTTTGCCTCACTCAAAATATGAACAAATACCATGGCAATTTTACACTTTTCAAAAACTACTTTTGTTAATATATTCATAAAATGCATTCTGTTTAAGAATATATAAATACACACTTTATGTATTCTTATGCTTATATGCAAGCTCACCGCAGCTTGTTTTTGCAAATTTTGTATTAGTCAAATAAAACACTTTCATAGAGATGAATAATGTCATTTATCAAAATGACGGTATAAATGTGAACAATTTAACAAACAAGAAGGGGATCAGATTCACAAGCTTTGATTAGCAGTTACGTAAAATATGATAATGTCTGATCCCCCAAAACTGACTAGAAAAAAGTATCTGTAAGACAAGACAATGAAAACTTCATATGAAAAAGTTAGCAAAAAGATGGCACATCAAAACAAAATAGGCACTTCATATGAAAAAGTTAGCAAAAAGATGGCACATCAAAACAAAAACAAAGTAGAATCAAAACATCATATTAAAAAGTTAGCCAAAAGATAGCACATCGAAACAAAATAGGCCAATGATAGTAGTGAAACAAAATACATAAAACAGTATAAACAAATCGAGTCAGAACTAATGAAATATATGATTTTACATGACACATTAATACCCATTTTTAGGGGTAGGAATGCAGGGGTGGTGGAGGGTCTTCAAAATAGACTTGCTTCATTTTAGCGTGGTCAGCATGCGGGTTATCACAATACAAATAAATGACTCGCTTAGCTGACCACGTGACCTTACACCTTCTATCACACGTAATTCATCAACCAAGGCGTGGATCTAAGAATTTTCACATTTTACCAAAATTAATCCTATCGAAAACCTCCAACTAAGTTATCGCATTCAATACATAAATACAATTATTATTCTAATAATTGTTGTTTTATGTATTCTTATGCTTATATGCAAGCTCACCGCAGCTTGTTTTTGCAAATTTTGTATTAGTCAAATAAAACACTTTCATAGAGATGAATAATGTCATTTATTAAAATGACGGTATAAATGTGAACAATTTAACAAACAAGAAGGGGATCAGATTCACAAGCTTTGATTAGCAGTTACGTAAAATATGATAATGTCTGATCCCCCAAAACTGACTAGAAAAAAGTATCTGTAAGACAAGACAATGAAAACTTCATATGAAAAAGTTAGCAAAAAGATGGCACATCAAAACAAAATAGGCCACAAGATGTGACATGCAAGTCACATCCATGTTAGATGTGACATGCAGATCACATCCGTACCATCCAAGGTGAGCTTGCACACAATACGAATTATTCATGGAAGCAGTTAATCACTGGTCTCTCCATACATTTCGTTTTAAAGTAATGAAATGAAAAATCTTCCTATCATTATTCCAAAATCACGGTTTACACGAAATTGTCATATGTAATACAAAATGAAGGAAGAACATCTAATGATATAATATCCGAGAAATGTTAAGAAATATAGGCATTACTAAGTAATTAAAAGTATGAAAGAACAATAATTTCAGAATAAATGATATAACAATCACAAAGTATTCTATGAGCCAGCAAGCAAGCTAGGTGAAGAGGGGTGTATTTTAATATCTAACAGCAGTTATTCACTGACCTGTCAGTGTGCAAAAGAGCATGTTCTTTAAGGTACTATACTTGTAGGAGTAAAACAATACAGCAGTTAATCACTGACCTGTATTTATACTACATTCTATTAGCTGACTATTTATCATGAGTAGAACAAAACAACAATTAATCACTGACCTGTATTGAACTACCTCCTAGTATCTGACTATTTATTGTTTATAGAACAAACAGCAGTGAATCACTGACCTGTATTTTAAGTACATCCTAGTATCTGACTATCTATCATGAGTGGAACAAAACAGCAATTAAACACTGACCATCACTGAAGTATCGGTACATTATAGAATCCATTCTAGAATCTGGCTATCCATTGGGAGTAGAACAAAATTTATATGTTTGAGGTCTAGTAATTTAAGCAAACTTAAATTTTGCAATTTCTACCTTGTGATGAGTGATAGTGTCCTTGAGTATGACACAAGGTTAGTGAAAATTACATACTCAACCTTGAATTATTTAATTTTCCCTACTTATACTACTTTTAACTGTTTAGTTCCAATTTGTAAATTATAGATTTGAATTAGAAATTGAACAAAATCTTCAACAATCCCAATAATACCTGCAAAACAAGTGTTCCTCTTAGAACTGTAGAACCAACTGTGGTATACATTAATTTCATGAATTATTTCCTTTTAATGGAGGAACATACCATGCGGTTATTCCAGACAGTATGAATAAGTTTTACAAGGTGAAGGTTAATATTATTATGATCTTAAGCAAATCGTGAAGCAAATCATGAATATAATGTGAACTTCCCAGATTATACTGAATTTTGTAAATAGCATCTAATATCCCTAAAATAAGATTGCATGGAAAGTCGCCTTAATGTTAAACTAGCAAACTTAAAGGTGTTTAAAGTCTTAAAATCTTATTACTAAAGGCATAGTACAGAGGTAATTAATTGAAGGGGTATAATTAGCCTATACCAAAGCCTATTTAAGCAAACGATAAAATATTTTCTTGCAAGATACATAACCTATGATTTTATTTGTAAGAATACTTTGTTTAAGGACAAATTCCTTCCCTATAGATTATGTTTATTATTAAAGACACATTATTTAATTTGTTGCATTAAAGGAACATTAATCCTGATTTTTGTCATGTTCAAATTTGTCACATCTTTAATCTTGATTCCAAACGAGATTACTCATTCCTTTGACTGGATAGTCCTAGCATATAGAGTGGATTGTTTACCTGTTGAAGGACATATCCCTCCCATAAGTATTTAAAACTGAAGAAGTGAGAATCCTATCCTTAATTTATTAATAGAAAGGTCAGTTGTAAAAGGGGATCATTTGTGATGTGGATAATTGGAATCTGTAATACAATTTGCTTGCTGACTCACCTGCAAATGTTTTCTAAGAAACCAAGTTTCAAGATCTAGCTAGTATGGATGCTTTCTCAACCAACGTTAGCGGATATCCTGGTCATTCAGCTGATCTAGGGCACATCCATGGCAGCACTGCTGCAGTTTTGCTGGCACATACATGTATCTGCATCTTATATAAGGTTATTGCATGGTAAAGTCAAAAAGTGTCAACCAAGTTTTGAACTTTTAAATATAGATGTAATATATAAAATTCACGGCATTAGGCACAGCTTCATTTGGTTCCCTAGGCTATGGAGATTATCTCAGTTCCCTCTTAACTGGAATTAGTGGAATGTTATGTTGAGGGTTATAAGGATTCTTTCCCGAGGATCTGTGTTCTCACTGATTGTTCGGGATGTATCTACAATGTACTTTAAAGTTAATTTTTTATCATTACTCATCCAAGTACAAAGTGCTCACAAGGGAGGATACAACCTTAAAACTGGGATGCAAAATTAGGTCTACATGAGCAAACAATGCAACAACAAAAGAAAGGAAACTTTCTTTAGAATGAATATACTATCAATAACATTAATATTAGCTTCAAAAGGAAAAACCGTGCCAAAAGTTAGATATGCTTTATAAGACACAATTTGAATGTTATTACGAGCAATTAACAATCAACACTATAAGTAACTTTGACCCTACCAACAGATGTGCTTCATAAGACACCATTTGATCAAGTTGATTGTCATTATAAGCGAATAAAAACAATATGGGTAATTCTGACACAACCATAATCAGATATGATATGCTACATAAGATGCCAATTGACTGTTATTAGAGGCAGTAAATAATCAACAACATAGGTAACTTCGACCCAACAATGAATAGATATGCTTCATAAGACGTCAATTGATTGTCATTATGAGCAGACAACAATAGACACTCTGACCCATCAATAAACAATATAGGAAACTCTGACCCAACAATAAATAAACAATATGGGTAACTCCCAGCCAACAATAGACAATATGGGTAACTGTGATCTAACAATAAACAATATGGGTTACCCGACTCTTCGATAACAATATGAGTAACTCTGACCCAACAATAAATAAACAACATGGGTAATTCCGACCGAACCATAAACAGTATGGATAAATCTGACGCAACAATAAACAATAAAGGTAACTCTGACCCAACAATAGACAATATGGACAAGTCCGACCCAAACAATAAACAACATAAGTAACTCCGACCCAACAATAAACCGAAAAGCTTCATACGACGCCAATTGATTGTCAGTATGAGCATCCAACAATAAAACAATATGGGTAACTCCGACCCAAACAATAAACAATATAAGTAACTGAGACCCAACAATTAACAATGTGTGTAACATCGACCCAACAATAAACCGAAAAGCTTCATACGACGCCAATTGATTGTCAGTATGAGCATCCAACAAAAAAAAAAAACAATATGGGTATACTGACCCAGAAGGTACAAATCTACTGTGTACCAAAACAATATGGGTATACTGACCCAAAAGGTACAAATCTACTGTGTACCAAAACCAAACAAATTTGGGTATACTGACCCAAAAGGTACAAATCTACTGTGTACCAAAACCAAACAAATTTGGGTATACTGACCCAGAAGGTACAAATCTACTGTGTACCAAAACCAAACAAATTTGGGTATACTGACCCAAAAGGTACAAATCTACTGTGTACCAAAACCAAACAAATTTGGGTATACTGACCCAAAAGGTACAAATCTACTGTGTACCAAAACCCCAGAAGGTACAAATCTACTGTGTACCAAAACCAAACAAATTTGGGTATACTGACCCAAAAGGTACAAATCTACTGTGTACCAAAACCAAACAAATTTGGGTATACTGACCCAAAAGGTACAAATCTACTGTGTACCAAAACCAAACAAATTTGGGTATACTGACCCAAAGGGTACAAATCTACTGTGTACCAAAACCAAACAAATTTGGGTATACTGACCCAGAAGGTACAAATCTACTGTGTACCAAAACCAAACAAATTTGGGTATACTGACCCAAAAGGTACATTCTACTGTGTACCAAAACAATGTGGGTATACTAACCCACAAGTACAAATATTGTGCACCAAAACAATATGGGTATACTGACCCAAAAGGTACAAATCTACTGTGTACCAGACAATAAACAACAAAGGTAACTATGATCCAATAAGTAAATATCTACTGTGTACCAAACAATATGGGTAACTCTGACCCGATAAGTACCTATCTACTGTGTACCAAACCAATAAACAATTAATATGCCAATGAATAACTTTGACTCAATAGGTAAAACCTTGTACCAAAACAATAAACAACTTATGCAACACTGAACAAATAGCTACATATCAACTTTTTATCAAAACCATAACATGATAATCTTGAAAGAGTAATACTGATCCCATTAGTACATAATTATAAACTTTGTACAATGTACTAAAATAATCAACCACTTGAGTAACACCGATTCAATTTGTAAGTATCAACTTTGTATCAACAGTTTAAACCATTAACAACACCAACCCAATAAGTACATAAATTATCCACTATGTACCGAAATGATAAACATCTTGAGTAATCATGTAAATATTGTCTACACCAACCAATTTAGTACATATATTTTGACTACATATTACATGTACAATATTCATTCAATATTTATCAATATACAAAACATGAAATGTTACCTATAAACTTTGTACCAAAACTGATCAAACAATAATGGGCAATTCAAGAAATACCACAGTATAGTAACTATTTGAACTATGTATATAAAGCTTAGTCCACAACCCTTAAACTCCCAAGAGTGAAAATGAGATGTTGGTACCTGTATTAACATAATTACAATACACATTTCTCAACTAACTGTACAAGATAGCTGACATTACCTATCAGATGCCTGTTAAGGAGGGACAGTGTCTTAACGATGCTGCCTAGCTGTTTTACATCATGTTGAATGCAAAAACTTGAAATATGCAGACTATGATAGGTAATTCTTGTAGTTCAACAAAACTAAATAACTTTGCATAAAGTTGCTAACTTAAAAGCTTACCATAGAGCATGATAGAGTATATATGATTTGAGTATTAAACAATGCCTTTGAATAATGAAAGTGATAACTTGTACAGAAAAACTATTTGGGAAACCCCAAACGCGTTATGTATAATTGTAAATCACTTATATTTAGTAAACATAATACTGGCCTTCGTCCTCAATTACACGGGAAGGCAAACTCTCTTATGCACGCGGAGAAGCAGCACAGGTGTACGCCAGCTGGACCTAAAACGCCCAAGTCGTTGAGGTTCAGGGTCTCCCGCTGTGGCCCCAGCTGTGAAATAGCGATGCTTGCAGCAGATACTTGCAGGATGTTCGTTATCTATCACAACTTTTTGTTGATCAAACTCTGTGTCCACTGATCATGGAGATCGATATAGAGATAATAATCATTAAAGGTATCCATTTGTTTCGTTCAACCAGTAACAAATAGCTTACTTTGAAATCCTCTCAAAAAAGTTCCACGTCTGATGTCGCAATAAAGTAGCTCCATAAAATATGTTCTTCTCATGAATATCTGCTCATAAATAAAGTTCATATCGGCAGAAAATTGCACCAAATGTATCATACAGTAATCTGGTAATATATATGATAACCCGCGCACATATTATGTACCACCGCATCACTAAACAATAAACCAGAAAATCCACACGTTCTTGTAAACGGCACTTTATAACACGGACAATATTTTGTTCCTTTCAATTCTTAGGAATTTCATCTCGACAGAAAGCCAGGGCACGTTCAGCTAAGTTAAACAATCACAGAAGTTGTAACAAATCTTCAAAATAGACTTGCTTCATTTTAGCGTGGTCAGCATGCGGGTTATCACAATACAAATAAATGACTCGCTTAGCTGACCACGTGACCTTACACCTTCTATCACACGTAATTCATCAACCAAGGCGTGGATCTAAGAATTTTCACATTTTACCAAAATTAATCCTATCGAAAACCTCCAACTAAGTTATCGCATTCAATACATAAATACAATTATTATTCTAATAATTGTTGTTTTAGGGAAATGATAATAAATCTTATATGGGAATCTTCTAAAATAAAGTTAAGATGCAGGTTTGATTAAATCAAAAGTAACAGAATACTCGCTTGAGAATGCATAAACTGTTCGGATGTCTCTCCGTCCGTCCATTTATCTGTACGTCTGTCCGCCCTTCTGTCTGTACATGTACAACCGTACGTCTCTTTCTAGCTCTTTGGATGTCTATCTCCGTAGCTCCTCTTATATTATGGAATGTTATTTGATTATACTTATACAGAATCTTTGTTAAATTGTGGCCCTTTATTTTCGTTTTTCACTGTACGCATATTTTTGGGTTTTCGAGAGCAAAATATGGACACTATTATTCTTTCTATTATAAAAAGAATGAGGGTACCTATTTCTTATCAACAACTCATCATATAACATTGAATAGAATTTAATGATACATGTACAGTCAGAAATTAGTTTTAATAACGTCTATAATCTTTATGAGCATAATCACCCAACATTTCATTTCTAATGCTTGCAAAAGTTGAATACGAGTGTGTCTTTACAGTATCTGTTTGCATCATTTTAAACACCCCTGTATTGTTGGTATCAGTGCCTTTATTTCTTTTCTTCTTACGTCCATGTACTTGCAGAGAAATCACATCGTCATCCATTGTATTTCGATCATTCCCTTCAAGGGTGGTGGAAATATTTGCCTTCGTCAAAGTATTCTTTGTATTTCGATGAATTTTCATCATTCTTGTTAAAATTAGCACGAAAAGGAATATAATTCCTGCTGTTATTATTATAAAGATTTTTATAAACATGGAAATGGAAATTCGACTTCCGGTTTTGCGAGAGAAATCCAATGCTCTGATATCTGTTGTATTTTCTAAAATAAAAGACAAGGAGAAATGTTCATTGTTTTGTAATATTTCATGATTAATTTTAAGTTATTAATTAATTAGATATGATGCCTAATTTAATGCGGGATTTCACCTATGCTCTAAATTAAAAAGAAAATAAATTCACGTTTAATACAATTAAACCATGAACTCTATCGCAGATCGTATAATATTTTTTAAGTAATTACCTATGATGCTGACACAGCCACTCCGATAATCGCAATATTCTACGCTACATAAGCATTCCCCTTGACATTGTTCTCCATACCCCGGGTACCGACACCTACGTAAGCAATTCCGACCAAAATATCCAGCGAGACATTCTACAATTACAGAAAGAACGCAACCTGACTACACAAAAAAGTATCTATGAGGATTTAGGTCCTAGAGTGAAATGTTTTAATTAATTTTACACGTAAACATTAATTGAAAAAACAATGTATATATAACAATCTAAGTAGTGGTTTTAAAGAAATAATAAATTATCTGCATTTAAAAAATGAAATGAATTACCTTTGCAAACATTTGCTTTCTCGTCGAAAAAATACTCATCACATGTACAAGTCCCTTCCTTATTCTCCCGGTTAAACAAACCATTATTTCTAAAAATTAAATTTGCACTTTTTGTTTACAATGTTTTTTGTCCATATAAAACCAATATATTTATTGTACTCACATTTGGCATCCCTCTATTATGACAAGAAAGGTTACATTTAAAATGATAAACGATTTTATCTTACAAATATTAAGCCGTTTAAGTCCGTCAAATAATTTAAAATGCATTTTTACATCCTTGCAGTTGAAATAATGGCTGAAAAAGATATACACATATGCCTATATATAGAAATTAAAAAAAAGGCAACATAGGTTTCTACGTACATAATACAATTCTTATATCTAAATATTTAAAAAATATCCTTTTTTAGCGTATTGATTTCCTTCTATAAAGGAATTTAAACTTAACTATTTTTTCCCATTTCCTCCCCTTTTTGATCCATCATTGTTGCTTAAACGTCCCTATTTGGGAATTAATGCATTGGAAAATATTTTTTCCTGTTCCTGTTGCTTGATTTTTTTGTGTGTAAAAAAATGTGGTATTTAAAAGTTCACTGATAGATGATATGGCGTAATTATTTTCGGACAATTATAGGGAAAAATCTCTGAAATTGCTCTAACAACATCAATTTTATAAGCAATGCACGAAGATAAAGAATCGAATGATCCCTCTCTTAAATGTTCAAGATATCGATGGATATTATATTAAAAACTGACATCCGACAAAGAAATATACTAGCAATTTAAATAATGCTAAATTTTAACAAAAAAAAAAAAAAAATTGGCGAAAATATGATAATTTGGGGCTTTTGCAACAAAATTTGAACATGGTCAAATAGTAAAATTTACAACATTAGAGACGGCGCCATATCTTTTAAAATCTTCTTCTCCAGAACCATTGGACTAGGAAAGATGAAACTAAAGGCGTCACAACGGGAGATCAAGTTATATATTGGAAAAATCTTTAAGAAACTTAATTTCAAGTATGAGGTTGATTTTTCAATGAATGAGGAATTTTTTTTGTTAAAATTAAAAATAGAAGAAATGTACGAAAGCTGAAGCTATTGTAGTTATAACCGTTATTATATTTGTACGTTTGAAAATAGAACCGGGTCCAGATGAATGTTTTCTCATTGTAATGTGTTGAATTTTCTGCAAAATAAAATACAGAAAATTAATATACAATTTTATTAGACATTAAAAAAGTGTTGATGACTTTGAATTACATGTATATACTGTATGATACATGATCTCAAATATGACGCCGAAATGGAATTAAGACATCTTTTCAAATGGACTGTATTGTAAAATATCTTTTAAAAAAATTATAACCCCATGCATGGACTACAATCCTCATCTGAGGAGATATGGTCGTTCTGTTGATAAAAATATTTAAAATAAAAGTAAGATCATATATTATGGCCCATCTAAACACTATATAGATATTGCCACAACCTAACGTCAAGTTTACTGATTTGAAAAAAGTAAATCTGAAAAGGCTAAAAACACCTTATAAATATACATTATCGTGGCCTTGTTTACTGTAGAGGCACTCTTGCTCATCATAACTATGTACTGAGTTTGTTTATCTAATACCCAGAAGCAGAGAAGAAGATTTTCAAAGAATAAATGCATTTTCACTATATAATCAATAGAGTCCCGCCCTAACACCAGAAACCCTGACCCTGGGGTCAAACAATTCACAATTTCAGAAGAGGCGCTCTTGCTTATCATAACTATATACTTAGTTCATTTATTTAATACCCAGAAGCAGAGAAGAAGATCTTCAAAGAAATAATGCATTTTCATTTATCGATATTATCTATATAGCCCGCCCTAGCACTAAAAACCCTAACCCTTGGGTCATAAAATTAACAATTTTGGAAGAGGCACTCTTGCTCATCATAACCATGTACTTAGATCGTTTATTCAATATCCAGGAGCAGAGAAGAAGATTTTCAAAGAAATAATGCTTTTTCACGATATAATCAATAGAGCCCCGCCCTAACACCAGAACCCCTGAACCAGGGGCCATAAAATTCACAATTTTGGAAGAGGCATTCTTTCTTATCATGACTTTAAAGTTATTTTATTTAATACCCAGGAGCAGAGAAGAAGATGTTTATATAAATTATATATTATTAATTATATATTATATATTAATATATAATCTATATAGCCCCGCCCTAGCTCTAGAACCCCTGACCCTTGGGCCATGAATTTCACAATTGTGGTAGAGGACTCAATGTTCATTACATTCATGCCAACAGTTTGTCTGTTTGATTTCAAAAAGTTAAAAAGATTTTTAAAGATTGCAATAATTTTAATGGTTTTTGCCCCACCTCTCAGGGGATCATAAAATTCGCAATTCATGTTTCCCTTCACCCATATATGCTGTATACATGTTCCAAATTTGGTTGAAATTGGCTCAGTGGTTTCAGAGAAGAAGCTGAAATGTTCAAACTTTAACATACATGTACGACGCAGGACGTACGACAGACGACCCACGACGGACGAAAACGGATAGCAATAGGTCACCTTAGTTACTCAGGTAACTTAAAAAACATTTTAAAGAAGATGGTCCATTGGCTAAAGTGTCACCAGAGTATACTTTAACTATGTTAAAAATCCTAAGTATGAAATTAAATAATTCTAAGTTCAAAAACCAAACACAGGATGGTCAGGGATCTTAAATACAGTCACGATAATCGACAACAACTAGTGCATTTTCGTATTTAGTCAGTGCCAGTTTTTCGTTTATGTTAAGCTAAAGCATTTAAGGTTTAACTTATCAAACCAATTTCAAATTACATTGTTTGTACATCTGTTTGCTATGAAATGTAACCAGGTTCATCTTCTCTCATTTCAAAGATCATAAAATGACTTTCAATAAAGAAAAACCCATATATTTACAACATCACCATAAGTCGCAATAACTAATCCTTTGTAAATACAATATGATATTTAAATTTAGAATTAGCTTCAGTTAATTAATTATATTGGAGATTCAATGTCAATTAATGAATATTAGATGGAAATAAGTATGAAAAGTCATTCTCTGTAAGCACTTAAACTTCGTTGCCACGCATGGTCACCGATTTCGATGAAACTTTCACACATTCTTGGTACTTGAAACCAGAAACATATATCTAATAAAGTTTCGTTACTATATGTCTTGTTTGCCATGCTAACAGCTAAAAAAAAAAAAGAAAAATTGAGACCTTCAGCTACTTTAAATCTTTACTGAGCCTTAATAAAAACGAGGAAAATCAAACAATTCATTCTCACAAAAATAATACACCTTGTTGCCACTTATATTGTAAAGAAACTGATATAAAAGAATATAATTCTAAGTAAGTGGTAATCAAACGTAGATTTTGATTAAATTTAAAATGCTGAAATATGCTGGAAAATGTAAGTACTAATGGTGGATGTTACATACTCAAACTCAAATAACAACGAAAGAAATAAATGAAAATATTTGACCTTAAGAATATAGGTTAAAGTAATATTATTCAATAATAAACTTTATCGTTGCCATAGTAACACGGTTTAACCACGTTAAATTGGTAACTAAGAAAGAGTAAATTCTACTGTCTTCAGGAAAACTGTGAACATTCAAGACTGGCAAGTGTGCATCCTTAAAACAATTCACAAGGTTGTTAAAAGTGAATTGCCTTAAGAATTTACTTGCCGTAAAATCAAGAACCATATTTAATTACTCACCTTGAAAAATACTTTTATGGTACTAAAGTTGAATTTCATATATTGATAAAATTTGAAGAAGAATTAATACAACACTGTTTCAATAGTAACCAAGAAGGGAAAATGTTCGATTTTGTAAACTTTAAAACAATCCTTGTGTGCTATCTTCTTGCATCCCTTTAGAGATTGGATGATAGTCAAAATCAAAAGCCAGGTTAGCCATTAATGAATATCAAACATAAAAGTTTCTGGAATCTACATTTACGGCTACGTATCAAAGGAACAATTTTTTTTTTTATAGATTTTTAGGCATATTTTGTCTGCTTATTTCTTTGGCAACGATTTCTTTAGAGAATCTGATTTGATTTTTTTTAAATGGGACAATTACCACTACGCCAACACTTTTAAAAATTGATTATCAGTTAAAAGGAAATATGCTTTATTAAAATATATCAAGATTTAAATTTATAGAGTGTATATTTAACGGTTTCTATGGTATCAAATCCTTTGCAACCATTGACAACCAAAAAGAAATATAAAAAATACGAACAAATGTAATGTTCTCCCTCTTACCTTCAAGTTAATTTTCAAGAGTCAACATATTTGATGAAATTTCAATATTTTTATGGATAATTATTTGCATTTTCGTAAAGCGTTACTTATTGGGAGAACAAAAAGAGACTCTAAAATTTTGGTAAAACATGTGTTTTTCACAGTAGAAATCAAAGGAATACAGAAAATATATTTAAAACAACTTCTCTGTTATTCACAAATTCATAGCAAAACTTTATGTGTTTCACGAGGGGCGGGTTGAAGGGGGGTGGGGTGGGTGGGTGGGTGAGGTATGTTTATTGAGTTGAAATTCCGATTTCAATGGAAAATATCGTCTACCAACCCCACCCCCACCCATCACCCCCATTGAAAAACTTGAGTTATGGATAGTTTACGATTAAGCGCTGGTATTAAGAAATTCATCAATTACCATTGAACTCTTCTCTGTATTAAATAAAAATGTTGTGGCCCAATTGCCAGTAATATTGATTTAAATGGATGCAAAATGCAAGCGGGAATACAGAGTTATCATACGTATTTCTTAGTTTTTGGTACTATATCTTTCAAGTCTCTTTCTCGAATATTTGGTGATGTTTCATTCTATCATTGCTCTTTCATCTTTACGTAAATTACTTTATAAAATTCAATTAATATATATACATGTATTTTTAATTTCGAATACTTTTTAACCATAGTAATGTTTGTTATAGTTAATTTACTAGACATGTTTTATGACTTTTCATGTAGTTTTAAGTTTCTTCCTTTTAGACCATAATGTGTCTCCATAATAAAATTGCTAAAATAGATCACGTGCTGCTTTTCATGGTTTTATATGCCCATTTTGAAGATATTGCCTTCTTTTGAACTCAAAATTACAATTAAACACAGCAAAATTTAGACATTTTCTCATCAGATGGT
Organism: Saccostrea cuccullata; assembly: GCF_032062105.1. Lineage (NCBI taxonomy): Eukaryota > Metazoa > Mollusca > Bivalvia > Ostreida > Ostreidae > Saccostrea > Saccostrea cuccullata. The sequence continues at coordinate 34,678 of NW_026919480.1, forward strand.
TGTAGTGAAAACATTAATGCACACTTTGCATTTTTTTTTATTTTTAAGGCTCTGCTGAATTGTGTAGCTGCGGAGATCTAAGAAGCATATTAAAAGCTTTTTTCTGCAAAAGTATTAATCATTTATACAAAACATGCATTCCATTACGCATATTTATTACATATTTATCCAAAGGACTTGAAATTGGTCAAATTAAAGTGTACCATAGTCTTTAAAGAATTGTTTACATATCATTCTTATTCCACTCAAGGTGTCCGGACATCCGCCTTAAAAAACAATGTTTTGATATTAAAGTAAATGAAGAAAAATTATAATAAACAGTCATCGTTCTCATAAAAAATCTGCAAACAATTTAAATATGTAAACAGTGCATTAACAAGTACCCTGGGAAATTTCAGAGATGGAATCAAGCGCTGGGCTGGGGAGTTAGCATCCCCTGCTGACCAATCACACGCATACTTTTGTATTGATCAATTGCAAGTAGACATGCTAAAATGCTATTTATAGAACTTGTGTATGACTATGTGTGAACCAATTTTTTCTTCTTATCTGAATTGTGAATTTGTAGATATAGAGATAGTGCGAGAACTTTTTGATCACCCGTCGTAGCTGAGATCACCAGTCACAGTAGCCTAGTGGTAGAGTGTTCGCTTCGTATACCCTTCTAAAAATGATTTTTTTTTTTCTAAAGAAGCGAACTAAATTTTTTTGAAGAGGCAGAAATTATAAATATCAGAAATAGACGTGTTATTTTCTTGGTCATCTTTTTTCTTTTCATTTTAATATAATTAGTAAAAAATTGTCTGGCGACTACATATTTTTTATAAGGCGCCACTCTGCGCCTTCTTTGTTTTTTAATGATGGAGAGGGTCATATAAGGACCGAAGTCTCAATACAATATAAAGTAAAACTATGATCGAAATATTAAATTGCTTTATATCTAAGGAAAAATATAGTGCAAGGAATGACTGACTCACGTACACTGACAAAAAAATATATGAAGATTTCTAAAATGTTAATGATATCAAAATGTCGAGTGCATGACTCTGATTCTTCGAGTCGTCAAGACATCCTTCAAATGTTTCTGCACACAAACAAACAAATAAACAAAGGGAGGCTGAAGATCCAATGTCATTGGGGCGAGGGGGATCAAATTTCTATTCATATATGATCTTATTAATAAAACCAAATTTAGTTGATAAAACACACATAAGTTTAGAGTTTAGAAATTGCTCATCGATGCTGCATTCATCATGTACAAGGGTACCTTTGACCAATTTCTGATTAGCTGATGGCATCGAATTTATACGCTTTTATTTCCTTTACAGTTGACCGCTGGTTGAATAATTCTCTATTTCCTTTGCAGCTGACTGCTAGTTGAATAATCTATTTTTTTGCAGTTGACCATTATTTGAATGCTCTATTAGTCAGTGCGCCTAGGATGCATGCATTATTTGAAAGAAAAAATAAAGAGAGATTTGAACTCTAAAACAAGCAACATATGTTCTTAAAAATTAAGCTGCTATATCTTTAAGTATGAAAAATCAAAACAATGGAGTTTCTAAATTGACTTAAATGCAAATGTACATCTAAATGCATGTTGTAAATAAATTTAGCTGGCCCACTCTCATAAGTTGTTACCTGCATTCTTCATTTTCTATGCAGAAAAGGTTATACCGGTACATAGAATATAGTCTAAAGCAATGGCATATTTTTACCAACAAACAAGAAACGAAACACGACACGTTTTCAGAATCCTTTTAATATTTAAAAAGTACACAATAGTAAGGACCTATAATGTCTACAATTTTTTCGTATTCCTAATATTTGTTTAAAAAGTAATAAGCTTAAAACATTTAAGACAAATCTTCATATTTTATACTTACAATTATATATTGTACATGGGACTTCACTTGCTGAATCACCATGAAGACAATAATATCTCAAATCAAAATTCCCACCTTTTACAGAAACATACATGTACTTATTCAAATCTTGGTTTGTTACAACGCACTTTGAAAAATTACGCACTTTGAAAAATTTTTTCAAAGTGCGTTAATTTTTGGGACCAGGTTAACGCACTTTGAAAAATTTTTTCAAAGTGCGTTGAATTTGGGACCAAATCAACGCACTTTGAAAAATTTTTTCAAAGTGCGTTAAGACTGTACATCATAATTTTACACCATGTAAACATTTAACGCACTTTGAAAAAATTTTCATGAAACAAAAGGAATTAGACAGATATTTTAGAAATATACAACAGTTTTATCCCCTCGCAACGTATGATGGTATATAGTGATGAACTTTCAAGAATCGCCATATTTTGAAATAATCATAAATATGATAACATGTATCTAATATCTTTTTTCATGTCTTACGCAAATAAATAAAGCATATATAAATTAATAAAATACAATTATTTAGTTTTAAATAGCTTTAAAATTGGTGAAAAATAAGCATTTTTTTTCGTGTTTTGTCTATAAACATATGCCCCCCCCCCTCCCGTGAAACACAAAAAGCTTTGGCATAAATTTGTAAAATGACAGTCCATATTACCTGTAAATAAGGAATTTTTGTTTCAGGGGGGGGGGAGATGTTTTAAAAATATTTTCAGTTTTCCGTTGATTTCTATAGTGAAAAACACAAGTTTTGCCAAAATTATAGAGTTATCTCTCTTTGGTATCCCAAATAAGTAAAGTTTTATGAAAATTCATATGAATATCTATAAAAATTTTGAGAATCATTCCAATATGTTAACTTTTGAGAATTGACTTAGAGATAGGCGGAAGAATAATACTATCCTTCGTAGTTCTTTACGCCCTTGAATCTTGACCTTTTGACCCCAAATTCAAAAGGGGTCTTCCTAAGGCCACAAGGATTCTGTTATGTTAAATTTCATTGCAAAAGCTCAAAGGGTTGTCGAGATAAATTTATCATACCTGAGATTGTAGGAATATTGACTAAGCCATGCAGAATTTTTTTTTCAAAGTGCGTTAATATGGTCGATATTAACGCACTTTGAAAAAAATTTTTTTTTTTCAAAGTGCGTTAACATGGTCCCAAAAATTAACGCACTTTGAAAAATTTTTTCAAAGTGCGTAATTTTTTCAAAGTGCGTTGCCACATTGGTTGTTGTAATTTTAATAGTAAAAACTAGATATTAAACTCGTTGCGAGCAACGAGAGGTCTTCCGTCCGATTCCGGAAAGAAAACGTAAAATCGAGCTGATAAAGTAAACAAAAATTTCACACAAGGGGGATTGAGTCGCAAGCATGAAAATCCAGCATGAAAATCCAACGCGCTAAATATTACGCTTTTGGAACCTCTGCTCTAAATCTTCTCGTATATACCTCTGTATAACAGTGCTATTGTCTTAGAATTATGAAAGGCGAATCACTATTTATAATTTCGCACCAAACGCCACGAATTAATCTTAGCGCCTTTTCTTTTGAATGTTCTATTTAATAGGTTTGATAGCTTCAATGAAATTAAAAAAATGTTCTTATGGCCTAAAATTCGAGAATTAGAAAGTATATTTAACACACATTTAATTTTACAAATTCCATATCGTATGTAAGCAAGTAAGACTAAAGCAGTGAAACGGCTATGGATTTTTAACTTTTTTAAATTTCCTGTATATCCCCAAGTGAACTCTCCCGATAAGTTAAACTTTCATGAATAGGTTGTACTGTTTAGCCGAAAAACATGACTCACCTTATGACGGTCTGGGAATTGGATACCATTTGTGCTCAATAACTTGAATCAGATCTTTGAAACAATAATTTTTTAAATAAAACCCATTAAGCGATCTTTTAAAGAATAGCGATCTTATTTTGTTTTTTTCTATTAGTTTAATATGACACAATTTTTATACTTACTGTATTCAATGATTCTTTCTTGAAAAACTATTACTTATAACTATTAATTAAGATCTGTTTTTCTTGATCCAAATCAGAGATATTAGTTATCGAATTTCATTTGCACATTTAGTCTTTTCTTTTTCTACTTTGAGAACCAGCCAAAACCAATTATAGACGACGTTTAAGAAGAACTAAGTTTGACACAGAATTGCAACGTAACTACGACGTGACAGTCCAAGTATTCCTTTTCATATCATTTGTCCTTATGTTACCTTCATTCAAGCAAACGCTCGGCTGCCTCCGTAAACCCCATATTGCGAAATGTCGGCGTTGACAGAGACAGCCACAATTTAGACTCGCTTCAGATTTTTAATTGTTACATATCTAGAGTTTGGATTTATCAATAATCAAACAAATCATACAGTAAGCATTATAAGAAGGGTCTCTATTACCATTCCAAAAATAAAAGAAAAATATTGAAAAACAAAAAAGTTAGAAAATACGGACGTTTAAATTTCGCTTCCGGCAGCAACCGGAAGTACCAACGACACACGAAAAGGTGATGCGTCATATCTAAAAGTCATCTTGTTTCATCTCTATTAAGTCTCCAGTTAATATCTTAAACCAATTTCGAAAAAAGGGGGACAAAATTGCATTTTAAAATCAGAAAAGTGTCAATAACTTGGAACCAAAAGTGACTATTCCAAATTTCACTTGTTATGCCACAACTTTATAAAATGACGCATAATTCCTGAAAGTTTCATTGAAAACCACTGAATAGTTTTCGAGAAATCGCGTGCACAAAATTTTGGGGAACAAAATAAGAATAATGACAATAATAAGAAGAAGAAACAGTAGAATCACTAGAAGGTCTCCGTGAAAACGGAAGACCTTAAAAAAACAATCTATTATATGCAATTTGGAACCCTACATAAATAAGGCTACTAGATAAATTTTCTAACAAGTCGGAGCGTTCAACTAGTGGTCAACTCGTTTAACATGAAAATTTCAAAATATTTGCATTCAACTAATGGTAAACTAGCCGTTTTATGCAGATCAGTTGAACGTTTTTCAGAAAAAAATTAAACTCCTAGTGGTCAACTGTTTTTTGCATTATCAGTTGACGACGAATTGACTGCTAGTTGACTACATGTTAACGGTCAACTACACATTTTCGTACTGGTTAATTTGAAAAAAAACCCAAACATCTAAATATACATGATTAACATGGTTGTAAAAATATTCCCATATATTTTACTTTAGGAATTGGCTATTAAACTAATCTACAGGTATAGTCAGAGATGATAACTCTTCGTAATAGCAATGAAATACTTGTTCGAAATACTATATTCTGCATAATATTAAACCTGGATTAAAAACATGTTTTTTTAGCTATATATCATAAATGGGAGGACACCCCTTCCCTTCCCGAATATATACACCTGGGTTCAAAGATAACTGATTTACATCTTTCAGAAATTAATTTAGTACAATTTTACAGTGGATTTCCAATGAATCTTCTAAAATATAGCATAAAATTTACTTTGAAAATAATCCTCTCTATCTCATAATAGATTTAATACAAGAATTATTTTTAGCCCAGTAGGATTAGCAGAAAGGCCACTGTTTATGCTTATTTCGTACCTCTCATTTGCTCTCTTTTCCGTTAACCAGAATCTTTGACTCCATGCCACAAAATAAGACATTTTTTCATTTTTCTTTCATTTCCCTTTTTGGAACCCTTTGCTAGTTTAAATGTCCATTGTAATGCATTGTAATGTCACAGCAGCAACAACGACAGGAAATAAATTCGAGGTATACTATGGGAATTTGTCTAAACAAGAGGCCTATGGGCCACATCGCTCACCTGAGCATTGTTTCTATGAAAAAGCAGAAATATGTTTACTATTGAAAAGTTTAAACCCAACAGTGGTCCCAACCAATCCTTAAAAGGGAGAGGGTATGATATGAACAAACTTGAATCTTCACTATATAAGGATGCTTGCATATTTTTGGACTATCTGTGGGTTTATTGTCCTTTACATTTGAACTTACATTGTGGTCCTGTCCTATACCCCCTGGGGCATGACTTGAACAAAACAGAATCTACAATACATTGAAAACGATTCCATATGAACAGCACTTATCATGACTTTGCTATTCTTGAAAGGAAGAATTTTTTTAAATTTTTTTTCTATATGTTTCTATGTAAGACTTGGATTCCATGTTGTGGCCCCGCCCTACCCCCAGGGGTCATGATTTGAACAAAATTGTATGTCCACTACCTGAGGATGCTTCCATAAAAAATATGATCATTCATACATTTGCTATTCTTGACAAGAAGATTTTAAAAGAATTTTCCTATATAATTCAATGTAAAACTTTGATCGGCCATTAAAGCCCCGGCCTACACCGAGGGGTCATGATTTGAACAAACTTGAATCTACAATACCTAAGGATGCTTTCATATAATTATGATCATTCATGCCTCTGCCATTCTTGAGAAGAGGATTTTTAAAGAATTTTTCCAATTATTTCTATGTAAAACTATTATAGGCCATTGTGGCCCCACCCTTCCCCAGGGGATCATGATTTGAACAAACCTGAATCTCCATTATTCCTTATAAGTTTCATTTCTCCTGGCACACTGGTTCTTTAGAAGATTTTTAGAAAATTAATTTTCCTACATATTTTTACATATTTTTATGTAAAGCTTTGATCGGCAATTGTGGCCACGCCCTACCCCCAGGGGGCCATGATTTGAATAAACTTGAATTTACACTACCCGAGGATGCTTCCATATAAGTTTCATCTTTCATGGCCAAGTGGTTTTTGAGTAGAAGATTTTAACAAAAAAAATTCCTATATATATTTCTTTGTAAATATTTGATTTGCCATTCTGGCCCCGCCCTACCCCCAGAGATTATGATTTGAACAAACTTGAATCTACAGTACCTGAGGATGCCTCCCTATAAGTTTCATCTTTCCTGGCACAGTGGTTCTTGAGAAAAAGATCTTTAAAGAATTTTCCTATATATTTCTATTCAAAAATTTGATCGGCCATAATGGCCCCGCCCTACCCCTGGGGGTCATGATTTGAACAAACTTGAATCCACACTACCTGAGGATGCTTCCGTATAGGATTCATCTTTCCTGGCACAGTGGCTCCTGAGGAGAAGATTTTTAAGACATACCATCAATTTTTTATTATTTCTTGATTATAAGGGCCTGGCCCTCCATTTGAACAAACTTGAATTCCCTTCACCTAAGGATACTTTGTGCCAAGATTGGTCGAAATTGGCCAAGTGGTTCTTGAGAAGAAGTCGAAAATGTGAAATGTTTACAACAACGACGACGACGACGACAACGACGACAACGACGACAGACAAATTTTGATCAGAAAAGCTCACTTGAGCCTTCGGCTCAGGTTAGCTAATAAAAATGAAAGTTTAGATAATGCGACTGTGAATGTAATGACTGATCCTTGTTTTTGGTTTCGTTCGTTCGTAAGATATCGGTCTTTCTTTACTTCGAGTGTGATCGGTCAATAGTTAGTGCTTCCACATCCTAGACATCTAAGCATACCTCTTGAATTACTTGGGCTCTGTTTTGTAAACCCAGTTCACAAATTTTTATTGTTTGTAGAATTTCAAATACCAAACACTGTTCCTTATCTTCCCCTTTTTCATCGTAGCACTACGAAACGTGAAGGAAGGGGTTTGAACAGTATAATATTAGTCAACCTTTTATGTTAAATACAGTAACTCCTATGACGATTTTTTTTCTTCAAAGGCGTGTTTACGGTTTTCGCAAAGAGTTTTTTGCCAAATATTTGACAGCATTTTTAATCGCCTGCATTATTTCCTCTTTAACTTTATCATTGTATGTAATATCGATCTTTATGTCATCCTTTGGAGTGTATAAAGCAGACACTTCCCGACTTTGGTCATTCAAAATATTGATCATTTCGTCTTGAGACGGATATTCTTCAATTATAGATACTAGGTCGTTGTATCCATTTCGTGAACAAACATCGACTGCAGTTTCATTACTTTTGTTTTTTATCTGTGGCTGACACCCATAAAGCAAAAGAATACAAACGCGAAGAAGCCTTTCCAATTTCACTAATTCATCCGTGCCTCGTAGCTCTGAAACTGTGTTAAAGATGGCGGAGTATCCGTTTAGATCGACTATATTTATATAATTCTTATAATCTCCATATCGCAATAAGCAGCATATGGTTTTGATTCTACTGTGCATTTTATTCATGCAAGCTAAATTCAGTGCTGTTTGTCCAGCAGTGTTTTTGTTTCCTAATTCCACGTTTTCACTCTTTTCAAGAATGGCCTCAATTCGATTGGCACAAATTATATCGTCAACCTCTGCTGATACACAGTGATGAAGTACTGTGAATTGTGAATGGTCTATCAGATTTATGTCACATCCGCCTTTCATTAATTCAACGATAACATTTTTTCGAATTTCCTTACATCGTACAGCTCTCATTATAGCTGTTTCCCCAGAATTATTTTTTACATTTACATGGAGTGCTGTTTTGCTGTCTTGCATAATTTTTCTGATAATCTTGGCGATATATTCATCTTTGTGTTTTGAACTCACTAGATAATGTATTACTGTATTTCCCTTATCATCTTTAAAGTGTAAGACCTTTATTTTTATGATTGAATAAATATTATCTGTATGTGTTTCACGAGGAAGATCTACTTCAGATTGCTGTAAAATTTCCCCATACAATCCAAGGTAGAGATGATTCTCAGTTATTACTCTCTCTCCTTCCTGTGCATCTATAAAATCAGAGAGGTTTTCACTCATTTGAACTACTGCATTTCGTCCAAGCCAAAAGGTGACAGGCAAGCAAGGTTGTCGTAAACTTTTTTTGGTAAGAAAATCTTTTGTTATGCGTTTTCGATGTGATGTAAGTGATGCAAGTAATATTTTTGAAAAATCTTTTGTTTTAAGAATTTCACATTCACACACATCAGCAGCCTTTCCATCCTGGACGTCCTCGATTAATCTGTGTGCAATATATTCAAAAATTTTTTCAGTCATCCATGAAGTGTCTTGTGTTTGTCGATTTATGGCATCTAACGGAAAAAAAGAAAATGAAGGTACAGGCATGGTCTGAAAAAAGAATTTTTCAATGGAAATAAATACACTTTCGTGAATAAACTGATATATACCATTATGTTCCTTTTTTACAAAAGACCACATTAGAAAGGAAGCTGTATCACCCAAATTAGTAAAATTGAAAGGTTCAAAATTATTACGTAGTTTGCATTCCTTCTGTAAAAATTTTTCAATTTTTTTTTCACATGTAATATCAACTTTGCACTTTTTTATGGTTTGTAAGAGTAAGAGAAAAAATAATGTTTTTGTTCTGTGGGTTTTATCCTTTTCTACTACTTCTTGAATTTGTTTTGATACAAGGAGAGTTGGGCATTTAAAGAATTCAGCACCATTTTCTCTGTACTCATTCTCAAACGCAAATAAATGGGCACATAGTGGGAATCCTATGTGAGCATTTGCTTGGTATATCTCAGTCCAAAATTCATCAGAGAGTTCTGGTGGGGTCATTCCCTTTTTTTTCTCTGCGTGTTGAAACTTTTTTTTCAAAATTTTTTCTTTCGCACCATTGTTCAAACTATATGATGGATCTCCCATATTAATAACAAACTCTTCTTGAAAAATTGATCTCGATCTCTTTTTTATTAATTTGCAAGCCTCATCAACCGCATTTCCTCTGCTTGTTATAATTACATTTACCATCCCGAGTGTGTTGGTTTTATCAGCCATGCCTCTCACATGAATATAAACCTTATCAAGTAACTTCATCCAAGATGAAATAAACGCTTCATTTCCATCGAAAATATCGTCTATGAATATCAAAGTATTTTTTAAACGCTCTATATACGAGAGCTCGGTATAAAAATTAATTTTACGAAAAACCCATGTTTCATCAAGTGATTGCATACACCGCAGAATTAAATGGATAGCAGTTTTAGTCTTTCCAAATCCAGAAGGTCCAGTCAGTATAACTATCTTGTGTTTGGAAAATATACTTTTTATTTTCTCATAGACGATAGTTTCTTCAAAATACTGGTCATCTTCTTTGGCAGTTTCTAAGTAAGTCATTGATGTCGCTATAAAGAAGAAAAAAGAAGGATTGTTTTCTGATTTGTCAATAATATACTCTGCATAATTCATTTGACTAGAGGATTTTTATCATTGTATCAAGGTTATTACCTTAAAATTTCATGCAGATGACAACCTGAATAATATTCTACACTGAACATTTTTTTAATTATAAGAATGAACCAGAGTACATTTGGAAGAATAATACAAACGTATATATTTCTATTCAAAAACCAAATTAAATTCTGTTTTTTTTTCTAAAAAAAAAAGAAAACATTTCTTGTAAGTTACATATTTTTCTTGTAAGTTACATATTTTGAAAGTATGAATAAATGCGTAGGTAAGTGAAGGCTAGGTAAAGGCATTTCTATGTAATTATTTTTTTTTAAAAAAGAGACTTCTATGCCGTACCCTACATGTATTGTTCAGAGAAAGATTAAATTCATTTTCTTTCACACATTTATCTACAACATGTAAAAATAAAATAATATTACAACCTTCAGCAGAAAATGGTGGATGCAATTAAAGGAACATCCTATTAAATTCTACATAAAAAATACATTTCTTTCATGAAAATTATATAGCTTAACAAAATTATTGCCAAAATATGTTGATCTTTGATAAAAAAAAAAGTGGGGAACATTCACACTGGACCACGTGTTTTAAACTCATTTCAAGTTATATCTTCAGAGATTGTTGCTTACAGATTGTTGTTCAAATATACCAACAATTCATGTGATATTCTGTGTCTGGTTATACCTTTTTTTCTGAAAATTAATTAAGATATTGCGTTTCGCCAGACACGCAGCATTGTTAAGGCTTGAATAAGGGGGCAAGGCTTAATTTATACGGAAATAGTTTACTGTGACGTCACATATGACTTTTATGTATTTCTCATTATACCTGAAAATGAAATAGTTTGCAACTTTTAACTGTATTTTTTAGCATAATAAACAACAATTAAACTTACCAATGCATTGAAAAACTTGCTAGTTAAATCCCATGAAGCTGGTTATAGACAAACCACTGATCGCGATGAACGTGTAAACATGACGTCATTTTGTAAAAATGACGTATTCCATGTGCTTTGAGAGGCAGATTGAGGAATTTTATAACAATGAAAGATGCGTTTTATTATTAAACGGAATATCATTTATCAGGTTAAAAATAGTCGATTAATTCCAATGTATATCCTTTTTTTAGTGCGATTATTTTTTAACTATCAAGAGCATGTATTTAAATAATTATGTCGTGTTTTTATGTGCAGGTTACGTAATTTTACAATGAGACGCCTCATAAAATCGTACTTTCGCAAGGGCATACACTTAATAGATCTTAACCATTTTTTGAATATAAATAAAGGATATGTACCTTAACTTGAAAAGTGCTGCTGATTTCTTTAAATCGAGGGCTTGATTTTATAAGTACACAAAATATTTGGTAAAAGTCAAATATGTTTCGACATTGGCTTATTTACCTGAAAATTTAACTATTAAATCGCAAATTCTATTCAAAGCAGCAGCACTTTTCAGAAACTACAAAGTATGCAGAAACAATTAATAGCTTGAATTTTTAATTTCAACTAGGGTAGTCCCTGGCATATTGAAATTCGTTCATACCCTACATTCAGTACACGAACTATGCATTCATCACATGACTGTCCATCGATGGGACCAAACTTCATACAGTACAGAGTGGGTTATACTATGCTTTTTCCATAAGTGTTTAAGTTCTGTGATAATAAAACCGTTACAGCCATTAAAATAAATTAAGTTTTAAAAAGATCCCCCTTTTTGCACGTCTATTTTCCGTTGATTTCTCATAGTAGGCCTTAACAGTGCTGCGCACATTTTGTTTTCAGTTGAGTTCTTTATAACATTTCAAATAAACAATACTGTAATTAAATACTGTAACAATATAATGTGCAATGTTTATTCCATAATGTATGGTGGCATATTTCTGCCCCTTGTGTGCAAGTTATTTTTCTATCAAATATGTCGACATGCAAGATAAATATTTTGACATGCAAGATAGTTATGTCAACATGCAACATAAATATGTTAACATGCAAGAAAATGCAATCAAATAGATATTATAAAAAATCTTCGAAAATCTAAAATATCGCCCACATGTGACACCCAACATGCTAGATGCTACTTATTTATGTTAATGTGCAACATAAATATTTTGACATGCAACTTATTTATGTTGACATGCAACTTATTTATGCTGACATGCAACTTAGTTATGTCGACATGCACCTTACAAATGTTAACATGCAACATGTTTAAGTTAACATGCAACTTAGTTATGTTGACATGCAACTTAGTTATGTTGACATGCGAGATAAAAATGTTGACATGCAACTTATTTATGTTGACAGGCAAGATGAATATGTTGACATGCAACTTGATTATGTAAACATGTGACATATTTATGTCGACATGCAACTTATAAGTTGCATGTCAACATATTTATCTCGCATGTCAACATAACCAAGTTGCATGTTATCTAAGTTGCATGTCGACATAAATAAATTGCATGTCGACATAAATAAGTTGCATGTTAACATAACTAAGTTGCATGTCAACATATTTATCTTGCATGTTAACATAAATCAGTAGCATTTAGCATGTTGGATGTCACATGTGGGCAATATTTGAGATTTTTGAAGATTTTTTGAAATTTTTTATTTCATTGCAATTTTCTTGCATGTCAGCATATTTATGTTGCATGTTGACATAGCTGTGTTGCATGTTTACATATCTATCTTGCATGTCGACATATTTGATAGAAAAATAACTTGCACACAAGGGGCAGAAATATGCCACCATAATAATGTAATGTATATGTACATGTAATAAAAGAATTCTGTGACGTTATTCATAAAAACAATCTTGTACAAGAATCCAAACTATTTCTTCTTTTTTTTAAATCAGTCTTTAACATTTCCCCTAACTTACAACAGCTGTGATATGAATTAGCAAATAAAGCGGTCGCTTATCAATCCTAGGTTCGAATCCTGTTCGAAACCTGTTTTATTTTTCGTTATTTATTTTTTTTTTAATTGTTTTTTTCTTTCATATTGATTTTGCTCAATTAACAAGTTTTTTCAATTAATTTGATATTTGAAATTTTTAAGAAAAAAGAAGAAGACAGTTTTACCTATAAAAACAGTTTTTTTTCGACTGTGTAATAGTGTCTTAATGGTGGCTTAAAAGGAGTTAAATGGAGATTGGACATCAAGAATTCATAACTTTGGTTTGATGATGTCTTAATGGTAACGTAATGGTTGTCTAAAGGCTACCATTAAGCACCTATAAGCTAAAATTAAACCACCATTAAACTACATTTAAGCAATCAATAGGACATTGAGATGGCTTGATGGTAACTAAACGGTAGTGTATTTTTACTTATTGGAAGCTTAAAGGTGATTCATGGTGACTTACCATTAGAGAAACATTAAGGACCTACAGTATAAGCTACCATTAATACGAGCTTTAAGGAGGTGTTTCATCTTGTAACATTTCACAATTTTGGAAGAAGCATCCTTGCCTTATGTTAATATTTGGATGAGTTGAAAATATTGGGATTTACTTACTTTCGTTTTCTTCTGCCATTCTCTCCAAAATACAAACTACAAATACAAATACAAAGTGATATAATATTTATCATTTATTCCAAGCTCTCTGATTGGCTCAAACATAATCACATGATTAAATATATATCAGCATATAAAGAATTAAGTTACAATTGTTAGAATCTGAAATGCATATCGACTTGATGTTTTCTTAAAATGGAGATTATTTTCTGTAAAACAAAAATAGTACTGATCAACTCATCAAGCATGACTTGATGTATCTGAAGAAAAAATATTTACTACAACTTCTATTATTATTTTTTCATGCACTTTAATTGATGCGACGTAACAATGCCCTGAAGCCTTGGATTACGATCTACTTTATATTAAAACATATTTGATATGTTTGTCAAAAATTGATACAAAACATAATTAAATAAATAAAGCATCTTAAATAAGTAAATCCTCTAAATTACTCCATTAGTATAAAAGTAATACATTAACATTAAAAAGTTTCATTTATTTTGATCTCTAGTCTTTAATCGATAAAGAGAGAAAACTTGTGTCTTGTTCCCACTGTTTTCAAATTTTGTTTTGTCAATCTATGTAAAAAACAATATAACAAATGAAGCCCTTTATTTCGGTCAATCCAAAGATATATCGACTTCACAGAAAAACATATCGAACTCGCACTTCATGCACGGTCGATATGCTTTTCTGTGTAGTCGATATATCTATGGATCAACCTCATCAAAGGGCTATATTGATGCAATCTTAACAATCTTATGGTTCATAAACCCTCTGCTCACTCATATGAAATTTTTCTTTAAATTTTATGATTTTCCAAAAGAAGTGTATATGCTGAATAAAATTCATATAATTGAAGCATGGCTTGCGCGGCAAAATTTGACAAAAAATTCACTTAAACTTGACAAAATTATAAAGGAATAATAGACATTTGTGGCATTAAGAGTTATCTCTCTTATCAGAGTATCATTGTACCTTAAGTTTTGTCTTAAATAATGTACTTTCAAAATTCAATTTCTAATTTTTTTTTCAGTATGGATTGATTGACTGGCTGTTTAACGTTCCTTTGGAGAATTTTTCACAAATACTGAGACATCATCACCACACATCAGTAAAAGGTAACAAATTTACATAATTGCGTATATAATTATCAATTAAAAAATAAACTCTTACTGAATACTGTATCTATATAGATATATTTAATTACCGTCGCATTCCCCAACGTTTTGCTGTGGATTCTTTAAATGCCTGAAATCGAATTTTAAAATTGATTAATAATACGCAACATACATAAGGATTCAGAGTATTTATCTAGAAAAAAAAAATGATGGTTAGATATCTTAGATAATCGAAGCATTGACTGTTAAATGTCTGAGGTGCAGCATATTCAACTTGAAATATTTATTGAGAAATTAATACATGTAAGTGTTGTGAAATCTACTGAATGGAGATAGATACGCAGGGTAACATTTTGAGGTGAAATATTTTTTTTTCTATTGTATTTTCTAGCATTCCTATCTAACGTTTTATTGATCTTTACATTTACCATATCAAAGTTTCTTCACATCATGATTAGACGTAATATTCATTAACGCTTCATGCTTCAAACTTTTTTCGAATTAAATATTTTGCTATTGTTGTTGATGAAAATCAATGTTTGGATATTCAAGAAATGAAGAAACGTAGAGCAGAGGAATATTTCACTTTAAGATATAAGTTTTATGTTATCTATTACTTTTAGAACATGTATGATAAAATATTGGTAACAGTGTAGGTGTCTATAAGCTTATTTCGAATGTCCAAATGTTTATTTTTAAAATTAATTTAAGTAGTGTTTTTTTTCTTAATGATAAAGGGGACAGAAAAAAGCCAATAATACCAGGAACTTATGGACAGACCACCCCCTCCCCTTACCCGCGATACACACCCCTGGTCAAAATATTCTTTTAGTTTTTTTTCCCTTATGAATTATTCTTCTAGTACTTATAAACAATGTATCAAATATGAAAAATCAACAAATTAACATAGATTAAACCGTTTATTCAAATATTCATACCCGTATATGTAGTATTATTTCAAACACGGGTATGACTTTTAAGTGACTGGGTCCTGTCCATGATTCCTCTACCTGAGAATCATACCTAAATTATACTTGAATAAAGCACACTTACTATAACTTCTAATGATAAAAAATGTTAATACACTTTTACACCATTTTTTCTTATTTTACTTTTTATCTATATATATTGTAAGGAAAAAGAAAAGCAGAGAAAACTTTTGAGTTGAAATAATTTCATTTTTCCTCATGTATTTTTTAATATTCGTATCGAACGTTTATGATCATATTAAACAAAAATGTAACCAAAATTTCATTCGAAGTTGTACGTTATAATTCATGAATAAATATTTACATTTGTCCGAGAAAAAATTATAGATAGTTAATTTACTTTATTTCTACATAAATGCACGGGTTCATCAATATTAATAGGCGCGGTTAAAAAAAAAAACACGTGCAGGGGGAAACAAATAGCTAGACAGAAGCAGGGCTTGTAGCACGAGGATTGGCGAAATCAAGAGGAGGTAAATGTAAGGAATAACAGTCAGATTTTTCGATTTTATGACGATGATCAATCGATTGGCCTGCGTTTTATTCACGCAAGCCAATCGATTGTTCACATCATAAAATCGAAAAATAATACAGTTGCATGTATTCCTTAATTAAGACTCATATGAGAATACCCCCTTAAAATGAAAAAAATTATGAAAACTCTCATTATATTTAATGTCCCATTCGCGCATTCCTCACAGTCTTGATTCTCCTTTGCCTAGAGTTCATCTATGGTTATCCTTTAAACAGGGATAGGTCCTATTGTCCAATCTTTTCCAACAAGGCAAATCTCAGTAGATAGAAATTATTTCCGGCATTTCGAACCCTATTATCCAATAGGACCTACAGATGTTAAACGAGAAAAGCATGGGCTTAACAGTGACCAGTCGATTGGGGAAATGTGATTGTGCGCGAAAAGATGTCAAAGCCGGGCATGTTACAACGCACTTTGAAAAATTACGCACTTTGAAAATTTTTTTCAAAGTGCCTTAAATTTTGGGACCAAGTCAACGCACTTTGAAAAAATAAAACTTCTTTTCAAAGTGCGTTCATATGGACCATATTAACGCACTTTGAAAAACTGTGTATGGATTTGTCAATTCCTGCAAATCTTAGGTATGATAAATAATTGAACCTGTTTGATAATTCTTCTGTGAAGAGGTCACTTCAGGATGTGAAAGTGAGCGATTTAGATTTTTCCATACTTTGAAAATTCTTTCTCGCTTAAATGCTTTACTGTACTTAATTTTTTTCAAGTTTGCATGCATTTTATGTAAACATAAATTTATTGAAAGTTTTCAACGTCATACCAGTTATGTAAACACATATATTTGAGTGTAGCATAGGCATCAGTACCGGAAAGGGGGGTTACATGTAGGCAAATAAATATTTTGCAAAGATATACATAATATATACATGTATGCATTAAAAATTGGGGCTTACCTGTGGGTCAACTTTCAATTTGCTACCGACGGCTATGTACAATGTTTAAGAAAAAAAGAGTTTGGATGAGAAACCTTCTACTCGTCTTCTCCTTGTTCTCAATGAGGTTAAATGAGTTCATGTAAATTTAAAAAAAGTTTTTCGAAAGATATAAGTATTACAATTTGATTTCCTCCATCACTAAAATCTAAGTCTAGAATTTTTATTTTCATACATATCTTTTTTTCAAAGTGCGTTAAATGCCTCCATGGTAAAAAATGTTTATGTGCATTCTTAACGCACTTTGAAAAAATTTTTCAAAGTGCGTTGAGTGTGTCCAAAATTTAACGCACTTTGAAAAATTTTACGCACTTTGAGACAGAAATAAACAAGCAAAAAAAAGTAGGGAAATGGCATCAGCATGTTCCAGTGAAAGGAAAAACAACGTAAAAATCCAAAATGCAAATACGGTTTCTTTCAGATCTATTGTAAATGATTATGACCGTCTTCTGTATTTATCATAGTTTTTGTCGTAGTAAGTTGCCGATTAAAGAGGTGGCAGGATGAACAAGAATTCTAAAAGTATTTACCATTTTAACGATAGAACATTGTGTTTAGTTTGTCTATATAAAGCTACCAAACAACTTTCAAATCAATACATTTTTTATACGACAATCTCGTTTGAAACATTTATTAAGTACAGCACGAACGCAATCTTAAACCATGGTTTAAAGGCGAAATTAGAATACTCGCCTTTATTTTTATGGTGCTGAAATCATTCGCATTCGCTATAAAAAGTACTCGCGAAAAATAAGGAATCTACAATACATCGCTGCTGTAGAAACTAAGACGCCATAGCGTAAAACATTGCAATATTTGTGATGTCAAAATTTAATGCTATAATTAGATCAATATAATGTTGACATCTTTTTTATTAGCATTAGTGTTAATTTAATGGGAAATGTACTAATGCGCATGTATGCATGGGGTCTCTTCCGAGTTTGGCCAAAGCGACTTACATCAGCTGTTGTCACGTGACACGTTTAAAATTAGAAAAAGAAACATATAACGGATACAAATACCTTAAAAGTTTAACGATGTACGGATAATTGTTTTACAATGAAATTGATTGCGTTTTTTTTTTCAAGAAAAATTCCTTAACTCGAAAAATGCTGGAAGCAACTTCCCCATGCCTGGGAGTTATATAAAATTTAGGTGTCTTTTGAAAAATCTCGCGCATTTATACTATATGCATTGAAATAATGTAAAATTACAGGAAAAAAACCAACAGCGCACAACTTGCTCACATTACATATATTCAAATAGTAGGGGTAATACCTAAATGTGTATAAAATATATAATTCATAATTAAACGGATATCGTTTAGTTTATGAGATTTTCGAGGGGCTGTGCTTGTGATGTTAGTGCGTTACTCAGGCTTGGGCACTTCCCCTTTAGCGAGATCATCTCGCTAAATCGCAATTATCCCTCTCTAGCGGGAGAAAATACATCTAAGAAAACCTAGATTTGTACTCCGATTCAAACTGTAATCGTGTTAACTTCAGAAAAAGGAAAATCCGGAGGTATGTCAACCCATTCGATGAATATTTAGTGTCTCATCTCAATAAATTTGCTCCAAAATATTGCCTCTATTGCTGCAAATCATGGAAATTATAAAATGTTTATGAACTATAGCGTAGTCCTCCTACGGATGACCACAGGTGATTAAAAGTAGTAATTTTAACAATTTCGCATTTTTCCCCCTCTTATTTCGTATAGTTATGAAAAGTAATTCAAGGTTACATGTTTTTCACTTTCAACAGGCATGTTTCGGTGTTAATGAAAAGAAGGGTAAATGGTAACTGAAAAAAGTTCTAACTTACACCCCCTCTACCCGCACGAAATAGGATTTTCAGGTTTGGACAAAGGTCAAATTCTCCTCTTTTTTTGTCAAGTTTTTTTTCAGGTTGAATTCTTTTCACTTTGAACTTTTTCCCGTTTAACGACACAGGTGAATCCTGTTTTCCTGAATTTACAAGTTTACCATGTATCAACATTTGTACTAGGTCAATATTAGTTAGACTCAATATAGACCTTTTTTGTTAATTTGTTTTCAATATTCTATTAAAATAATTAATGGTTTATCAATATTCTATATACACATCTCAATTTATACTTGTTTTTTTTAATATAAATTCTCCAGGAACGTTACAACCCTGTTGTGATTTCATACTTCTTAGCTTCAACCAAAGATAAAATATTTTAGCAAATATGGATTTCTGAAGATCATTATTTTTAACGTTTGTACAAGAATGGGAATGGGGATACATATTTCATATGCTTAAAAAAAACATATATGACTGTAAATCTTGAAACCTTCGCCAAAAAAAGGCACGATTTACACGTTGATTTCAGACTCTTATTCTCACACGCAGCAGTGATTGTCTTAAATTACTAGCCAATATTGTCAGTTTTTTATAGTAAATTCACGCTTCAGTGCAGCTTTCTCCCGGATTTTCGATACGCACGAGATTTTTGATTATTTTATAATGAAAACAACAAAATACCCGTTTATGGTAATGCTTTTCTTCCGGTAAAGAGGGATAATCGCGCTTTAGCAATGGTCTCGCTAAAGGGGACGTGTTCCGAACCTGTTAATGTATAAATATGCATGACCGTGGATTATTTGACATACACGTTATCAATTTAATAAGATACGATGTATTGATAAATACAATGTACCTTCCAAAATATGACTCAATTTTAGATCACGCTTATCAAGGTCTCCCGTTTCAGACAGAAGATCTTATAGTAATTCTACTGTTTTTTTTCTTATTATTATTTTTCTCCGAATCTTGTCGGCAAGATTTCTCAGAGATGGCTTGACGGATTTTCCTGAAATTTTCAGGGATGACAGAGAATAAAAATAGCCCGAGTATTTTTTTCCTTTTTTTTTAAATTCACTTGCGGCCGTCAGATATTTCCGATTTCAAAAATATTTTATCCGACTGAGATCTCAGAAACGAAAAAAAATTAAGACAGCATACTTACAGTGATGATAGATCTTTATAAGAACGAAAATCCATTTGGGTTAAGATTGTTCACCGTTACTTCCGGTCGTCACAGAAAGTGATCATAAATATTGAAAATTTTAACTTTTTTTGGAATCTTTTTTGCTAATAAATGCATTTTTGGCAAGAGCTGTATTTTGTGCATTGAGAGAGTTATCTCCCTGCGTAGTATAAAAAGAATAGAACATCACCGCTAGGTGAAATGCATTTTTGGCATGAGCTGTATTTTGTGCATTGAGAGAGTTATCTCCCTGCGTAGTATAAAAAGAATAGAACATCACCGCTAGGTGGCAGTGCAATAGGTCACAAAGTTTGTAAACAGAAGCTGAAGTTCTACGGTAGTAGAAAATTAGCGATTTAATGTTTTCATCCACGTGAGTGGTTTATCTAGTTTATGTGCTGATTCGTTAGATGTACTGAGGGGTTTTAATCCATCGTTTGTGTCCAGCCAGGTCTAAAAAACGGATAGCGTGGGTTGAGCTGTGAACGGTGGAGATTGGCGCGGACTGGCCATCAACAGACTTGCTCCATGAACAGCATTCTTGCTCCAATGGAACCAGTAAATAATGCATGTAGGTAGACTATTTAGGAAAAGAACAAACAATTCTATTCATGAAAGACCGTGTTCTTTCTGGGCGTTTTTAATTCAGTGTTTTTGGTAGGAAAGTAAGTTTTCTGTCTCAGTGTCTGTGCTAAAATTATCCTCGATGCTGATTGGTCAATATGTAAGGGAAGCGCCATGCCAGATGTTTTGGTCGTAGGTGATTCACACGTGCAAAGATTATCAACTTTCATTTCGTATTGTGATAAAAAATTTGATATAGCAGACTGCGACGTCTTGTGTTATGGAATACCAGGAGGATGTATAAAAAATTCACGACATATTGAAAGAATCGAAGTTTTTATAAAGACGCATAAACCGAAAGGTGTTGTGGTACACTTGGGTGGGAATGATATAGACTCGAAAGATGTGACACTTGATGAAGTAAATACAATAATTTTGCGATATGTGGCAATTTTGAACTTATTGGCAAACAGATATTCTCTGGAAATAATAGTGTGTCAATTATTATTCCGTCAAAAAACAAGACATTTAACAGTTCGTGATTACAACAGTTTTGTGATTGCTGCTAACAAAATCCTGAAGAAGGAATTGTCCAAATATTCGAACTTAAAGTACTGGATTTTAAAAGGATTAAAAAAACAGTCAGATTGAGATATACAAACAGGATGGTGTGCATTTAAACGAAACTGTTGGCTATCCTAAATATTATAGGAACATTCGAGGTGCAATTCTGCATACTCTGACGTTAGTATAGTGAGCAGATGAATATTATTAATAATTATAATACTTGTATATATATTATAATGCATGTGTATTTTTATGTAAATGTTAATTATATTTGTGACACATTGCACTCAAGATTTCAAATCAATATGGTAATTTTTGTTGCCTATAAATTTGTATGATGAAAAATTTTAATGCATGAAGACATGTTTTACAGATTAAGTAGCAGTACACGCCTATAACAGTTTTGGTATTGATCAATCAAAGACCAGAATTTGAAGGAATATTTGAAGGTACTGACAGTGGTGTTAATCCTGTTACATTATTTGTTTAACTGTTGGCCTCTCGGTTATCAATAAGAAATATCAGGAATAACCTTTAATATTATGGTAAGTTGTGCTGAGTTATGCTGTCAATTTTGAAAATTGAAACCTGTTTGGGAACTAAATCCTGTTAAGGATTTTGTAACAATGGTTGCGTACTTATCCTGATAAGGTTGAAAAATCATTCCTGTTAAGGAATTTTAACAATCAATCAAGTGACTTTATTTCTCCGGCAGAGGATGAAAGTAATCGGTATTAGATGCAATTGTATTCCTGTTAAGGAATTCTAAATTTATTTATTATATGCGTGACCTGTTAAGGAACATTACATGCAATAATGAATTAAATGCATCCTGTTAAGGATGAGAGTTTCTTAAGAATCTCCTTAATGGAATTGGCAATGGTAATTGCAAGTTCTTTTTTGCATTTGATGTTAGTCAATGCTAAATATCTTAAAGTACGTTAGTACAGGTACTGTAATAAAGAATTATTCATTTTAGCTATCAAGATGCCGCAGCCATCACGAAAGAGAAGGAGGCTAGACGATACGACTAGACAGGAAGTTTCAGACCTGATGTCACAAATGCTTCAAACTATGGTGCCGAACATTGTCGAAATGGTTACGCAGAAATTAAAAGGAGAGATGTCTCAACCACAAACAGAGCAAGGACCTACCAGCGTAAGCAGCGTTGATGGACATCAAACAATAAATGTGGAAGCAACAGTCCATCAAGAGGAATCTACTCAACAAAGTACTAGCACTGTAGAAGTCTTACCAAGTCAACCGTTGACTACCAGTGCACAAGGTAACACATTAAACACAACTGGTCCTTTACATTCAGGTCGTCCCTTGGGACAAAGTGTGGATAAGAAATTAAAGGCAAAAATTTGGGCAGAAGAATATGTTCAACTTGGTGCGCTTTTGCTCAAAAACCCTTATTCAAAATTGGAGGCAGTACAAGGGGAAAATAATGAGATAACCTTTCAACATAAAGAACAAAAGTTTTACATAAAATCAATTACGCAATGGATAAATGCTTTTCACATTTTTGTGTCTATTTACTGTGAGAAATTTCCTAATCAGTCTTCAAACATGATGAAGTACATGGCAATCGTCCAGAAATTGAATGCAGATGTTGGAGAAAAGGCTGCGTTGCATTATGACGAGCAATTTCGGCTATGGAGAGCTGATAACCCAACCTTTATGCCCTGGCAGCAGATCAACCAGGAACTCCATGCTGAGGCACTGCAACTTGGCCTAAAAACCAAAATTCAGACTTTGGAGAAATCATCAAAATCTAACAACTCCTATTTTCAGCAGTCCGGAAACAAACAACAGCCCTTTCGTGCCAAATCACTGGAGAAAGGCCCCTGTTTCAGCTTCAACAACAATGCAGGGAAATGTCTCAGACCAAACTGTGAGTTCCCCCATGTATGCCTTAGATGCCAAGGACAACACCACAAAAGAATATGTACCTTCTCAAGTGAAAGCAAACCAAGCTCAGTTAAATCCTTGCAAGCAAGCGGAAGCACGGTCATCCAAGCAGCAACCAAGACTAAGAAATAAGGATCAAGATGTAGTCACGCCAATAAAAGTTGAAGTGTTGAATTTATGGCTAGAAGGTTATGAAGAAAGCAAACTACAGTATTTGGTTGATGGGTTTACGTTTGGATTTCGCATTCCATTTAATGGCAATAGAACCTTTCGTTATAGTGATAATCTCAAGTCAGCTCGAGAAAACTTGGAAATTTTGCAGGAAAAAATTCAAAAAGAAATTGACACAAATAGGGTCGGAGGCCCTTTTCACATTGATAATATTCCATTTGAAGCATTACAAATTTCTCCATTGGGTCTAGTCCCTAAACAGAAACCTGGGGAGTATAGGGTTATTCATCACCTCTCCTTTCCTGAAGGATCATCAATTAATGATGGAATTGATAGAGAACATTCAGCAGTATCGTATCAAACTATTGATGATGCAGTTAAATTGATTAAACAATTTGGAAAGGGAGCTTTATTGTCTAAAACGGATATTGAACATGGCTATAAAAATATTCCTATTCACCCATCTGACCATGAATTATTGGGGTTTGCCATTGGGAAAGACATATATTTTGATAAAACACTTCCCATGGGATTAAGTTTTGCATGCAATCTTTTTGAAAAATTTTCAACAGCTTTGCATTGGATCGTAACTAACAAATTAAAGATTTCTGGATGTGTACACATGTTGGATGATTTTTTATTGGTAGGACCACCCTCCTATCCTGTTTGTGAGAAACAATTATGCATACTTCTTCAGACATTTGAGCATATTGGTGTTCCAATGAAACAAGATAAAACAGTTTTTCCAACGACCATTATCACATTTCTTGGATTGGAATTGGATACAGTTAACATGCTTATACGTCTCCCAAAAGAAAAGCTTTCTAAGATACGTCAGGAAATTTCAAAAGCAAAGTGTCGAAAAAAGATGACGTTACAGGAAATTCAATCATTGATTGGGTTATTAAATTTTGCCTGTGCAGTTGTTACACCAGGAAGAACATTCCTCCGCCGGCTTATTGATTTGACCAAAGGATTAAAGAAGCCACACCATAGACGAAGAATAACAAAAGATGCAAGAGCAGATTTAGAGGCATGGTCATTGTTTATTGAACACTTTAATGGTTCATCATTCTTTCTGGAGGATAAACTTCAAACATCAGAAACACTGCAATTGTATACTGATGCTAGTGGCTTAGGACATGGAGGGGTGTTTGGAAAACAATGGTTTTATGGAGAGTGGACGACTGAATGGACTGATCATCATATATCTGTAAAAGAACTTTTTCCAATTGTTGTGTCTGTTCATTTATGGGGAAATCAAATGGCAAATAAGAGAATCTGTTTCTTTTCAGATAATATGGCAGTGGTGCACGTTATAAATAAACAAAGTGCTAAGGACCAGTTTATTATGAAATTATTGCGTCGTCTTATTGTTCAGTGTTTACAATTCAATATTCTATTTTATGCTAAACATGTGCCAGGAGTCAAAAACATTTTAAGTGACAAGTTATCTCGATTGCAGATTCAACAGTTCCAAGAACTAGCCCCACACATGGACAAGTCACCGTGGAAAGTCCCTGCAGAAATCTACAAAATCTAAAAGAGGTGTCACAGTTCTTGATGGACAATGCTCTTACAAATGGGACACGTAATTCATACCAAAGAGCAAAGCTGGCATATGAGGAATTCTTGGAAGTCCATTTTCCTGGAACAGTAACATTTCCTATTCATGTAGAGCATTTAGTGTTGTTTATATCAAATTGTTATCAAAAAGGTCTCGCACCTCAAACTGTTTGTACATATTTGTCTGCATTAGCACATTTTAGTAAAATGAAAGGTCATGTTGACCCTACGCAAAATTTTGTGATAAAACGAACAATTCAGGGTTTTCAAAAATTGAAATCCAGGGCAGATGTCAGAATGCCTATCACCCCGTCTATCTTACAAAAGTTAGTAAATTCTCTGTATTTATGTACATCTTCATTTTATGAGAAATGTTTGTTTAAAGCAATGTTTTTACTAGCGTTTCATGCATTCTTGCGCATTGGCGAAATCACGAGCACAACCAAGTCTTCTACCGTCCTACCATTAGCAGCTATACAATTGGAAAAATATCCAAATGCCAAACCAAAAGAAATGACATTAACATTAACAAACTTCAAGCATCATCAAGGCAAGCCCCCTGTGACATTTCAAATTGCCGCAGACACTGAAAAACCAGAAACTTGTGCAGTGCTAGCAATGTTTGATTATTTGCATGTGAGAGGTGAGGAGGATGGGCCTCTTTTCATGCTTAGGGATCATTCGCCTATTACACGCCATATGTTCAATGAACAGTTGAAAATTTCTCTTACATTTTTGGGTTATGATACGAAAATTTATAAAGGTCATTCTTTTAGAATTGGTGCTGCATCATGGGCTAAATCAAAAGGAGTTTCTGATGACCAGATTCAGCTACTAGGAAGATGGAAATCAGAAGCGTTCAGAAGATATATTCGAATTCCTTTATTAAAGCTATAACAATAAGCTTTATTATGGTAAACAATGCAGAGTAAATACGAGTTAGTAAATGATTACATTGTTTCTTCTGTACCAATTCTTAGATTAATGAAAAACTAGGCAAGAATGTAAATAACTTTTTCGTAAAGATTGATGACTTTTACATTAAGAAAACTGGTAATTTATACTGAATTTGTAAATTTATTTAGTGTACATGAACTTATGTACAAATGTTGTTTCTGAATATGTACAAGTTGGATATGAGGACAGGGGCCTTTATCCAAAGTTTCACATTGAGTTATTGAATAGAAATATTGCTAAATTGCATATGTTGGCAAACCCTTTTTAAAATGTCTGGTTGAATATAAGAACAAAATTTTAGCTTATATATATATTGGTACATTGTATAATGTTTCGAAGTTAAAAGGCAAAAAACAAAAGTGTTGTTACACACATGATGTTTGTAGAAGAATGGTTCAACATGGTATGAAGATAGGAGCCAAGTTTCACTGTACATGTTTGACTAATTATGATGTTGGATATGAGGTCAGGGGCCTTTATCCAAAGTAAAATTTTTTAATAATTACAAGGTTGGATTGAAGACAGGGGCTTCATCCAATGCACTTGTAATTTCAGATGGGTTAATAAGAATAATAAACAGTATGAAGACAATGACAGTAATATTAAGTTACATGTATATAAATCATTAAGTTTAGTTTTTGATTGTTGATTGTCGAATTTCTTATTTTTGAAAAGAGCATGTTTTATATTGTGTCATTTGGTATCTTGTGCGTGTTCTAGTCAAATTTTTCTTATTTTGCTAATCTCGCCCTGTTGCCCACAAAACTATTGGGTGGGGGGTATTACTAATCAGTCATACTTATTAGTAATACTTTGGCTGTTTTATTGGTCCCCACCTTTGATTTTGCAATAATCATTGAACTAGTCAGATGTTCCTCAGAGTGTATATATTGTAAAGTTTTACAAAGTACATTAAGTTGATTTTGCTTATGGAGTGTTATTAACTTTTCTTACAATTAGTATTATACTGCATTAGTAGTTTCGTCATTATGTTAATAAATGACCTTTTTCAATTCAAATTGTGTTTATCTCTTTGCTGTTAATCAAATGAAGCTAATAGTTTTGCTTGGGCGAGATGACAAAAAATCACATTTATGTTAATAAATGCATTTTTGGCATGAGCTGTATTTTGTGCATTGAGAGAGTTATCTCCCTGCGTAGTATAAAAAGAATAGAACATCACCGCTAGGTGAAATGCATTTTTGGCATGAGCTGTATTTTGTGCATTGAGAGAGTTATCTCCCTGCGTAGTATAAAAAGAATAGAACATCACCGCTAGGTGGCAGTGCAATAGGTCACAAAGTTTGTAAACAGAAGCTGAAGTTCTACGGTAGTAGAAAATTAGCGATTTGATGTTTTCACCCGCCACCCTCCCAAACCTGGAAATTTGTTTTGTGTTGGCTGTTTTATTGGTCCCCACCTTTGATTTTGCAATAATCATTGAACTAGTCAGATGTTCCTCTGAGTGTATATATTGTAAAGTTTTACAAAGTACATTAAGTTGATTTTGCTTATGGAGTGTTATTAACTTTTCTTACAATTAGTATTATACTGCATTAGTAGTTTCGTCATTATGTTAATAAATGACCTTTTTCAATTCAAATTGTGTTTATCTCTTTGCTGTTAATCAAACGAAGCTAATAGTTTTGCTTGGGCGAGATGACAAAAATAGAGTATTTGAAATGATTTTTAGATATATTATTCAGACTGCAAATGTCAAGAGTAACGTGATCTTTTTTTTTTTTTTAATTTACCTCCGGTCGCATGATTTCCGGTCCTCAAAATGAGAAGTTATCATAGAGAGATCTCGGAAACAGAAAGAGATTAAGACACCAAACTCATAGAAGAAATAGATATTGATGAGTAGGCCAATTCATTTGGGTTTAAATTGTCCGCCGTCACTTCTGGTCGTCACAGGAAGTGATCGAATAAAACAAAAATTTAAACTTTTCTTTTTTGAAATATCATAGTATCTTATTTATAGTTTTGAATATGTCAGTCCCACCGGAAACAAAATTGACAACTTCCGGTTATAAGAGAAAAAACTACATAACTTTAGTAATTTTCTCTCTCCCATGAATATTTTTATAGATAAATTTTTTGAAATGATTTTTAAGTATGTTATTAAGATGCAAATGTCAAGAGTAACGTCAGATATCTTTCTAAATATCTTTTCAGGTCACGTGATTTCCTGTCCTCAAAATGAGAAGTTATCATAGAGAGATCTGACGAAAACGGTAAGAGATTAAAACACCAAACTTATGGGAGTGATAGATCTTAATGAGTATGCAAATCTGTTTGCGTTAAGATTGTCCGAAGTCACTTCTGGTCGTCACAGTTAGTAATCAAAATAAAAAAAATTCAACTTTTCTTTTTGGAAGCCTTCTTGGCATTCCATTATGCATCATATTTGTTGTTTCGAAATATATAAGTCCCACCGGAAACCAAAACGGCAACTTCCGGTTTTGCGAGAAAAACTTAATAGATTGAATATCATACTATCCCATAAATATCTAGACCGAAACCGTAAACCACAGAGGTTCAAAATCTTCACCAATGTCTACGACAAAATAATTAAACTCTTCAATCTAAATTGCCAATGATGTTTGCATTGTTTACTAATATTAAAATATTTTCTAAAACGACAATGCATTAAGTCCTGGGGCCAACTGCATAAGATTCAATGACCTTTGACCTTAACATTTAGGTCAAGGTCAAAGGGGAAGGTTATTCATAATATGAAATACTGTAAACGAGAATATTTAGCGCATTACTAATTTTAGCGCCTTTGGTGCAAGAGACCATGAACGCTAAAATTTATTGTGCCCTAACATATTTCAAAATGATATTTTTCGTGTGTGTTCAAAGCTTTTACATAAGTACACGTAAACCAGAAGGCGCGATTACGTAATGTCGAAAGGTTATTGTATTTCATAAACATACTAGCACTGCTCATGGTAGGATCGATCAAGAAAACTCTTGTTATACATTGAATAAAAAAACATTTTGTCACTGTGTGGAAAGATAACAAAATTAACTTTGACAGATGACAAATATCAGAAGAACGGGAAAACTCCAGATTTCTTTTTCCATAGCAGAGAAGCTTGTAAAAATATTCCTTGGCCTGTTATCAAAAAAGAGTAAATAAACCACTCAGACAGAGATAAAAACTGCCAGATTTCCCCTAAATATGTTACTAAAATCTATGATTACACTGTTTTAATCTCACAACACTGAGCTATGACGTCTCAGTCGCTCAACTATGACGTCATCATGACTGTAGTGCAAAAGGACAGATGCAACGGAAAAGTCACAAAAATGTACACAGAAAATTCAATGCATTGTTGTTGAAACTGGAATTTATTTCACTCGTCAAAGAAGATTTTTAAAAATATTTTCAATCACGGTTTGCACTTGAGAAGAAACTAATTCCTTTTCCAATATTATATCTCCGAAAATAAAAAAAAATAATACGAAAACACTTACAAAGTAAATGGTAAAAAGTCCCGGTGCCATTTATGCCCCTGCTCCATTAGTCTGTAATTTTCTTCAGTGTTTCCTTGGAAACGCAAGCAAATGAAATTGTGAAGAACACGTTTTTTTCGGAATGATTCATCAATTAAAAGTATCAAAACATTGATGTAACATGTTCCACAGTTTGATAAATAATTTTTAACACATTAAAATTCGAATAATCATCAAGAAACGGAAAGAGACCCTTGATTGAACTTTTTCAAGCAAAGATTTGTACATACACATACACACACTCTCATCCACCCACCCACCCACCCACCCACACCCTCACACACACACACACACACCCTCCCTCACACACACCCTCACAAACCCACATCCACACACACACACACATATAAATATACATAAGCTTCTGCCTCTATAGTGTGAAAATAAGTACCTTTCTGATGTTTCCTATTTAAGTGACGTGATCCTTTCCTTCGCATGCCTAAATAAAACATTCAATTGAAGAAAAAATAATAAATTCACAAGAAAACATTTCGATTATATGATTATGAATATCTATTAGATAAAATAATTACTCTCCGATCTTGCAGTGCATTTCAAGTTTATTGGATGTAAACACAAACTGCTTATTTCATTGTACTTACATTGTTTACGAACATTGTAGCAGAAAAAACACGCAGCAATCACGATGAGCAGAAATATGGATAACACAGTTACAGCTGTTATCCATGGAGTGATTTCAGTGTCCCTAAATATAAACATATGTATGATCAAGTCGACATTTTTTCTTAATCAAATTGAAGTCTAAAAAAGTCTAGCCAAAATCTGTAATTTAAACAAACTTGTGAATAAAATAGAAATAAGGAATTAAACAAAGTTAAACATTGAGAACACAATAAATGTTTGATTTTTTTTCTTTCATATTCACTTCCAAAGATATATTTTTTTCTTTAAATTTAGGAATGAATTTGATAGCCATCCATTTTATACGTCTTCATAAATCGCCTAAAATGTTCCAACCCAGTTTATACCGTATAAAATTGGTAGCTATTAACTTTATTCTCTATAATTTAAATTTCATGCATTTAGTGTAAGAACAAAAAATGATTGCTCTTAAATGACTTGATTGATTGATACGTTTTTGAAGCAAGCCATTGTGTCGTTGCCAATCCATATGATACATGTACGTTATAAATTAAAGTAATTTTAATCCTTTCAAATACAGCGTTTCAACCAGAATTTAAATATAAATAGATAATTGAACTCTCACATATATATCATATATCGTAAGTCTAAAGAGGATTGTCCAAAAAAGTTCGTGGACAATGACGATTTTGTTAAAATAAATAGTTCTATATAATTCTATTGTATATCAACATATTTCTTATGAAAAAACAAGTCAGAATGATTTATTTTTTTATTGATGGAACTTTTTGTATTTATATTTGTATTTATATTTTTGTAAAATTCGGGGTCTTTAAAGATCGCAGATAGTGCGCATGGACTAAGGTTAAAATTCCATAAACTCTTGTATAAAGTTTTTGAATTAAAATGATAAAATGTTATATAAAAAAAATTATATATAACAAAAATAAAGAGGCTAAAATCATTATCTGATATCCTAAGTTTCGCTTACTATATTGACCGTGAAAATACTAAACAAAACCCCCAAGAACTATGTTTCAAAACTCAATAGAAAAAAACGACATCGGCCGTCCGTACGGGGCAGCATCCAATCAAAGGAAATGTTTTAATACGGTTAAAAAGACGTAAGAAACAATCCATTGGTTAAAACAATTCAGTTATTGAAATATATTTAGTTTATTGATTTGAGATTGGTACATATAATATTTTTAAACGGTGTGTACAAATTTGAAGACACTGCAAGAATTTAAAACACATTTAATTTGCTGAAATGGAGACTTCTATTCTTGATGTTGTTTTAAATCTAGCGCAGCGTCGGTGTGGGGATGTGCAGTTTGTGTTTACAAGCAGTTAATATTGATGACGCTCGTAAATTTCTCTGCATTGTTTTGATTTTCTTAAATTATATAAATTATCATCTAAGCCTAAAGATTATTGCTTGACTTGACATGAGGCGCCATAAAAAAGAAGGTAACTGTAGCGTTTGTCCCTGGGCATGTGTTAAATTTTTAAATCCAAATGATTGACGTTGTAATGAAATTAGTGTAATTTCAGACTGGTCCGTGTGCACTATCTGCGACCTTTAAAGACCCCGATTTTATTCAAAAATATTAAGTTCAATCAATAAAAATAAAAATTCTGACTCTGCTTTTCATTAGAAATATTTTAATATACGATAGATAGATAGATATAGAACCCTTTATTTTAACAAAAACGTCAGTGTCTACGAACATTTTGGACAACCCTCGTAAAGATCGAATATTCATACATATATCTTTACTCAAGTACCTATTATATACTGATATACATAAAACTAAACATTTAAACGTATACACATTAAAACATATGTGAAAGTTGTTTTAATATAAAAGAAAAGATAATGGAGGAGAGAGAGGGAGAGAAAAGGAAACGCAGCTAGGTTAAGGACTTCCAAAGGTATATCTACCGATGCAGAGGTTCGGAAAATCGATTACGACGTTATGGTGAAACTGCACAAATGAATCTCGGCGAATAAATAATAATTTTCTTTTTATACACTCTTACATGCAATGATTTCTCATAATTATTGTAAACATAAATTAATGTGTAACTTTTCTTGTCATTATAACACTATTAGAATGTAATATCAAAGCCAACTTGATCTCGCAGCACTGACAGAGATAACTTCAAAGACAAGCTTACCACGTACTTTTTCTGTACTTGAGACGCGGATCAAGCCTGTATTACAACTTGTAAATATGAAAATTGAAACTAATTAAGAATTATCTGACTAAGTCTAATTTTTAATGCATTCGCCAATATTTAAGAGTCTTATTCAATTGATAGCGGTCGCCTGCATGGTGCAGTGGTTAGAGCGTCTAGATCTGTTCTAGAGTCGTGAAGTAAGGAGTTGATCCTTACGTCGAGGGTTCGAATCCCACTGTGGGACGTAGAGACCGGTCCCTCGGATGAGACCGTATAAACCGAGGTCCCGTGTCGCAGAGGTGCTGGCATAAAAAGATCCCTCCCTGTTCAATGGCCCTGAGTGCCGAGTATAGGAGAAAATTTGCAGCCCTCCACCGGCAAGTGGTGACGTCTCCATATGAGTGAAAAATTCTCGAGAGGGAGGTAAACAAAATAAAATCAATGAATCAATCAATAAATTGATAACGAACAGGTCTCTTATAAAGCCGCAGTCATGCACTTTTATACATAAATGTACTACAGTCTCAGGCACAACCCCTCGTGATCTCAAACGTTAAACAATATTCACTTAAATAAAAATTGTAATATTTCATACACATGTAGCCATTGTCCCTATTTTTTGACAAAAAATTTGACATTGAAGCCACTTATGTTTTGATTTTTGTATAATTTTAAATGGTATTTCAAAAAATGTCTTTTTTTTAGGCAATGTGAGTACTGTAAACAACTAATATTCGCATCATCATTTCTTCGCCATTCGTCAGTTTAAAATCCATCTGCGACGATTATTTTTCACGAATAATGTAATATTTTCTACAAAAAACAAAGCAAAATAAATAGTTTGCGGCGATTAATATCCACGACCTAAAGTAGGAAACTAAACTCGAATATTTCTCGCAGGAGAATGTAAGTTGGTTTATAATATATAATTATCTATTTTCATTCCATTTTTAAATTGAAGCTCGTCTTGTTACCGTACTTTCTTTCTATAAATAAGACTATCATTTATGTCTTTACATTCTTTCATATCAAAATGGAATTCTTCTCTGGTTTCTTACTAGATTCAATGTTCAAAGCACATTTATTTATTTGTCTTGCATATGTTGGTGTAAGAGATTTAAAAGGCCATATTTTCTTTATCACAACTGCACAACTTTAAATAGAAATAGTAAACAGCTAAGACTACCAGGGACTATATTTTTGACGTAATGGTTGCGTATAATAATATCATTTTTCTGCTTTTCAAAAGTATTATCGAACAATGAATTTAATTATAATTTTACACAATCAAAGACTTGAACAATTTTTTCAAATGTTAGTTCGATTAATAATAAGGGACTAAAGTTCCTGCATATATCAAATAAGTATGATATTTTGAACAAAGTAGAACTCGGTTAGACGTTGCGCACGGTGTTGGTACAATAATATCTAACTCTTTATGTCGCAAAGAAATTGCCGGTTTCGCGATGTCATTTTTACTTTAAATTAAAAATAAAATCATTTATGTCATCTAAAGTAATGAATAATTCTTAAAATTTTCTTTTAAATAATTTAAAATTATTTTAGCTATGATGAGGCGTTACTCAGTATTTGTCATTTACGGCGAAATTCCCGTGTCCGACGTTTATGAAAAAATGCACATACAATTCTCTGAATTAAATGAAATTTAGGGGGTACAATGAAATATATGCATTCTTTAAGATATTGTTGAGTTTTTAACATCATTTTATAAATTTCTTGAATTTAGACTGGATCTACAGTGCGTAAGTAAAATGTCTAACAGTAAGAAATCGTTTCCTTACACTGACATTAGCCGAAATGGAGATGTGTACCAGACATAAATCCCAGACAAATATTAATTTTGGTGAATAATCTTTTAGTACATATATTTCTTAGATTAATTGAATTGATACATTTTATATTACTTTTCCAATGTAAATATTAGGAAGGCTTTCTTAAGTGTAGCCATTTTGTTATGCACGCACGAGTCACTGTATGGTTACTAAATATATCTCAGTAACATATCAAAAATATATAAATTAATGTAAGATATAAAGCAATCATGTATGTAGCTTGAAAGAACATTAAATGCTGCATTTACTAATTACACAATCTTTACATTAATGGTCTACATGAAATAAATGTAAGCATCAATAAAAGTGTAGCCATTTTGTCACAGGTACGGAAAATGTCATTTTACGCAATGCGTACATATGACGTCGGGAGCGTCAAATTATTATCGCCGTGACTTTTTTCATGCAGGTCCGGTCCGTAGTACCCGCTCACAGGTACTTGTGGACATGCAGGAACCACCTCCACCCACCCTCAATATTCAACCCCGGAGCTTGTTGGAGATTTTTTTCACAAATTATTATATTTATTACACTTAATCATCATGTGTACATGTAACAAAGGAAAAAATATGAAAACCCCAAAATGATATCGTTTCACAGAAAATACCCTACTAAACGAAGTATGCATTATAAGACCCACCCACCCCCTTTCTTTCACGAAAAATAGTAAAAAGATTTTAGAATTTTCGTGATAAACCAGATTTTCAATAATGGTGAAACGTTTCCATCCCTCCTTTTTTTATCCCCTCAATTGATACTTATCTTTTTATATTCAAAATGACACCAGTTCCATTGAAACGTAGGAAGTATAAAAATTGTAAATCATTGTTTTCTCTATACACCCAAAGCGCATGCGGACGCTATAAAGAAATAAAAGACTTGTAATGAACTAAATGAAAAAAAAATATTGAAGGAGGTTGAAAGGGAAAACTACTTATATATTTCTCCTTATTTATAAGACAGACATGTGAGAAAAATAGAAAGAGGAATATTCACTGAGTGCTTTTGGCATTTATTTTCAGTAATTAAAATTTTATTATTTAGATTTATTAATAAACATCTAAATATTTCAAAAAAGAAGGTTCATACATTGAACATTATGTGCCCTTTTATTTCATTTTTTATACTATTGAAAAATAAAATTCATTTAAAGATCTTAAATATGCATGCATAAGGTTCAAAACATTATAACAACGTTATGACTTTTTAACGTTATTTTGACGTAACGTGTATGTGTAGCAACACCGTGCGCAACGTCTTAGCCTTTTTAAGTTTCAATTGTTAGTACACATTTAAGCCAAAGATCCGTAAAGAAGTATTTTTTCTCTCTTATGAAACTATCAAAACTCTTTGTTTTTGTACCATTTTGTATCTTTATGTGACAACTTTCCCATATCTGAAAGTGAAAAAAATTTATACAAGAAAATAGAGAAAATTCGGATTAGCCAATATGCATTTTAGTTCAATTATTTATGTCAATTTCAGTTATTTTTAATGTCAATTTGGTTAACGGTAGTATCTTTTTTATGCAAAAAATAAAACATTCTATCTTGAAATGCAAGTAGGGATCACATTATTGGCAACAGTAATTTTTAATATTAATGTCAAGGAACAAGTTAATGACCTTGAAATGACCTGGCCTTGTCCCTTATATAAAACGGTCAAATTTAAATTTACTGATACCATCACTTAGTAATATTTTCTTGAATTCTGTGAAAATTTCATTATTTTTTTATATAAGAAATTAAGAAGAATCCTGTCTTAATATGAACCATTTTCAGATAACTAGGCATATTTGGTCAATAAGAAAACACCATATTCATTGGTTTTTGTTGAAAAATCTGTCTATCAAAGTTTGTTTTAAACCATGAAATTCATTAAATTTGTTTTACACCAAGATCTTCAAAGGTGTCTAAGGGTACTAAATTATTATACAAGTTGAACAAGTCACTCATGAAATCAAAACCAGCATGTATATACCTTTTCCGAATGACAGAAAACCCACCCATGGTGATTTTTGGATTATACCATATGTGTTCTATATTTTTAGTTTTCTGTTGTTCTGGTAAACATATTTTAAGTCAACTTCTAAAGACTTTTAACCAAAGTGTGTATTATTTTAATTTTACAGAATATTCTGGACCCATTAAGGTAGTCCGATCCTCAGGTTTATAAAATTAGCAGTTAAGTAATCAAAAATACTCATAAAAGTATTTCTGAATTCAGAGTTGTATAAATTTATCCACAATATTTCTGTAAAGTTCAAGATTAAATTTTATCATATTATATACGGAAAATTGTCAAATTTCCAATATTTTTACAGAAAAAGCGAATTGGAATATCACCAAAACATTTTCCAATTGCAAATTGATCCACATATATATTTTAGGTTAAAAACGATAGGTATCCAGGCATTCAGAGAAATTGTTATGGTTTTTATGCTTATCTGGTATTTTCTGTCTTCTATTTCCGTCATGTATTCTATAATACATAGCGTAAAAGGCATTTGCTATCATTGCAAGACAACACAAATCAGGTTTTATATTTCAAATTATGCTACTAAGCATTGGTATCTAAGGCATGATTCAAGAAAATCATATTTCTCTAAAACTGTATTAATTTATTATCCTTTTATAGGGTACAAATGTCAGTTTCCATAAGACCTTTTCAAAGACTTCCAAAATCCTTTAATCTTATAAAATGAATAAAATAAAAATTGTTGCATAAAAAATATCAGTTTCGAGCTTCATTTCGATGCATTTCAAATTAAATATTAATTTTTTGAGTTATCCTTCCTGGCTGAAGATCGGATATCCTTAATCAAATATTTGTTTTAAAAATATCTGTATGTGTTTTTGATTGGAATAATGTTACGCATTTGAAATAATAATTGTTCTTATCCAATCCAATTTGAGTTTAATGCTAAATATTATAAACTCTTAATAACCTTCTATTGTAAGGCTGCCATCTCTTTTGTCTTGAATTATAGTATTGCTGTTTATTTTATGAACTTGAGATATCTTGTATTCTTCTCCATCTATTGTTATACCCTTACAATATCTATTTTTCTAATCAAAATGCTCAAAATTTCAGAAAAGAAACTTCCGAAGAATTCTGCTTAATGTGTTTTAATTTTCGTCAGAACTGAAATCATGTTATTTTTAATTGTGTTGATTCTTAGTTCTCAAAAAGGGTGGGATTATTTAAAAAAAACTTTTTTTTTCAAGAACCACTGGGCCAAGAACTTATATGGGAGCATACTTGGATAGTGTAGATTCTAAATTATTAAATTGATGACCCTGGGGTAGGGCGGGGCCACAATAGGGAATCCAAGTTTTACATAAAAATATATAGGAGAATTCTTTTTTTAAAAAAAAACTTCTTATCAAGAACCACTGGTCGTGGAAGGCTAAAACTTATGTGGAAGCATTCTTGGCTAGTGTAGATACTAAATTGTTAAATCATAAACCCCGGGGGTAGGGCGAGGCTGCAATAGGAAATTCAATTTTAAGGATACACCAAAGGTTTCCAAAGGGCAAAATTTATTTTGCTTGTAATTCTTTCATTAATAAAGATAACTTATTAAAAGTATATATCATTTGAAAGCTTGTTAAATTTACTATTTAATGATCTTAATTTAAATTTTCATTTTTATCTTATTTAAAAGTTATTAATATTTTAATGTAAATATTAGTGCATTTATATTTTATAAATCAACTTTTTTGTATTCCACCTCTCAAAGTCAAAATTTTGCCTCAATGTAGATTAAAGATTGAACTTTAAAACCGTATCTCAGATTTTTGATAAATCTTCTTATTCAAAAGTTACATCCATTTGTCTTTCAATGTTACCAATTTATTAGCCCAATTCTACATTTCCCCAAATAATTCAAGAACTGAGCAAGATATCAAAAATCTGAGATACGGTTTTGTGAACACACATTTGAGACGCATTCTGGTCAGTTTTCAGAGAAATTGGTCAATAAATAAGGGAGCTGAATCCTTTGAAATAACACAACCAACTGTCTGATCTTACTTTACAGTAGAGGGCAAAAACCCATTACACAACAGAGTCTGCCAAAGCTAGAAATATATGACACCTTGGAGATTCAGCTTTGGATACCTGTCACTTATCCCTATTTCCTATGCATATTCACAAGAATGGGAGGTTCTATTCTTTATTTAGGTGCTTTTAATGAAGTAAAATAGGTTCAATTCTGAATCAAAAAGATTTCCCGGCAAAATGGCAAGAGCTAAGCTCCACCTCCTATTTCATGGTCATTAGTGACCTGTTAGATCTCCTTCCCTAAATCTAGAGTCCCTGTAGTTTAATTACTGATAGCCTCTGTGTGGCTAGTGAAGAATTCCCCAAGTGGTCACAGTGATTTATTGCTCCTTTCAGTAGCAGGCAGTTACAGACCAAATCAGAAGCTTCAATAACAGCACATTCACATGTGTTAGTGTTTATGTTTGATTATTGTTAAATAATTAGAAAACCATTCAATAATCAACAAGAATTTTTCATGCATTATAAAGCAGTGATTAGCATTGTTTTTTTAGCCAAAAATCTCAAAATTGACAAAAATCTTGAAAAAAGCCTTTGGTGTATCCTTAACGTAGAAGTATTTACTAGGAAAATTCTTTTAAAATCTTCTTTTCAAGAACCACTTAGCCAGGAAAAATAAAACTTATGTGGAAGTATATCCTTGGTAAGTGTAGATATTTTTTTTTTAATTATGACCCCGGGGGTAGGATGTGCTTGCAAAAGGGAATAAAGTTTAACATGGACGTATATATATCTTATACATCTCCACCTTAAGAAACACTGGACCGGGGAAGCTTAAACTTATGTGGAAGCATCCTTATTAAGTGTTGATTGTTAAAATCATGACCAAGGGGCATAAAAGGTTAAGCAAGAGGGGGGATCTGGTGAAGAACTGCATCACCAAAGTTACTCAGGTGAGTGATGTGGCCTATGGGTATCTTGCTTCAAAGCTTGTTTTCAGGTAGCTTGGCTTTTTTTCATCTTCTCTTTTTTACCCTCGAAAGAAAAAAAAAAAATTTTTTTAGTCACATTTTCCACATTACTACATTTTTTATCTGTATTCTCAAACTTTATTTATTAACTATCATTACTATTATTTACACAATGGTTTAAGACGAAAATCTTAAAACACAAATTTCGTTTAAAGGAACGATGTGTTCCCATACAGATAATAAATGGGGGGGGGGGGGAAATGCAAATTAAAGCATGGCTTAATGAGATCTATATCATGAAATCCTTAAAAACCGGCAGTTTTTTACCGGATTTTATTGGATCACTTTCTATGAGGCATTGAAAACATTGGTTACGAGTCATTATGTCAAATCATTTACTAAATTTGTAAGCAAAATATTGCCAAGCAGAGAGATATGTGTTGTTGCTGACGAAACACTTAACTATGATTGGAAGAAAATATATACATTTAATTCGCCATTGTGTCCCCAGGTAAATGTAACGAAAGGATTTTTTTTTTAAATCATCCTGATATTGTTTTACATACATACATACCCTGAGCTGTGAACATTTTCTATGGTGGTGCTTGACGTATTTTTGAGGACTGTATAATTTTTTGGAAATATCTCCTTGTGCTCATCAATTTTCTTTGAATCTTGTTCAAATGACTTGTAGCATAACTGATCTAGAATTAGTTTATTATTGAATATTAGAATGCAGATAAAAATACGGAGGGTTCAGTTTAAATAAAAACCACATTTTCAAATTATATTTACACATGAAGGTCTCATTGGAAAGGTATCTTCTTGGACATGGATTCTTATATGTTGTACAGTCTGCATCATGGTCTTCTCCAACTTCTGATTGTTGAGCATTAAAATTCGAGCAAAAACCTAAACATTAAGATAATGCGTACAAACAATAGTGACAGTAGAGACCATAAGGAGAAAAATCCTACAATCATATTGAAAACAATGAAAAAGCTTCATATTCTAGCTACATTGTAAAGGCGAGAAAATTTATGCTTAAATGAATTATGACGTCTGATTAATTTAGCGTCAAAATTGCGGTCTAAAGTCGTTTACTAGATCTGGACTTTAAGGTATTCAATGTTTAATGACCATATTTTGTACATCATAAGTGAATGGTGTGAAAAAGTAAGCTATGGTATTATTTTGAAGGTGTTATCAAATAAACAAACTCCACAAAAGTAATTTTTTTTTTTAAAATTGATAATTGTCCAATTAATTGCACCTGAACATTAACATTGACGTCAAGGGGTTGCACATGTTTTGATAAGATATTGTTAAAAATAATGTGAATTTTATCTCAATCTATTAGTGAGATTATGCATTAACACACTTTTTTTTTTATTAAGATATGATATAAAATTTATCATTTACCACTGATATTTTGTCAAAATAAAAAAAAAATAAACTCTTTTCATCAATGACAGATAGCTTGTCAAAAACATTTTTGGGTGCAAAATGATACATGTAATCTTAT
This sequence comes from Saccostrea cuccullata, assembly GCF_032062105.1. Taxonomy (NCBI): domain Eukaryota; kingdom Metazoa; phylum Mollusca; class Bivalvia; order Ostreida; family Ostreidae; genus Saccostrea; species Saccostrea cuccullata. The sequence continues at coordinate 75,304 of NW_026919480.1, forward strand.
CTGTTATCAGTCAAGTGAATTTTGGTCATTTCACTTTCATCGTTATAATCAATGTAATTTTTACTACATGTAATTTAAAACGATTAAAAATTGTTCAAAATCTCTACGTTATGCATTAATTGAAAACTTTAATTTCAGTTATCTTTGCCCTTAAACTTAGACCCCGGATAAGAGATTGGAGGGAAACTGAATGCCTAATTTTTGTTTCACTTTACTCATAGATTCAGAGAAAAAGCTGACATTGACAAATGTTAACACGCATCGCACGACGAAGAAAACAGATAACAATAACTCAACCAAGTTCACTCGGTAAAGCTAAAAACAATTAACCATCTTAAACCTCCTTTCTACGTATTGAAACAATTAATTACAAACATGTATAATTGAATGAATCGAAAATATTATTAAAAAAATACCTTGGGCGTATCGAGTCGGTGCACAAACTTCAACAGTGGCATTTCTGAAGTTGTTCAGAAGACAATGGTATTTAAATTTTGTTGGTTCTGTGCAACGTTGAATATCAGCAATATGATGACATTTTTTCTTATATGCAGCTGCTTTCCACGAGTCTTTATCATTCGGACACGATTGTACATAGCGTATAGTGGGAATGGATGCAATGCATTGAAGTGCTGAGGATTTCTAAAAAAAATATCCAAATTGACATTTTTGTAAAAATATTAATATAAAGGTAGCAAAAAAGCGGATTTTCGGGCAAAATATAGCAATAAATGATTAAAAAATACATTTAAAGGCATAATGTATACTCGTATTTTCAATGTATTTGACACACTAGCTGTGACGGTACAGATGGTTGTTGGAGACAATTTTTACATAAACCTATACTCACTGCACATATTTTTCTTTATCGGCTGAAAAATACATACATAATTATGTGCATATTGTCGCTAGTGACTGAAAATATGTCTGGTACATGAAGATGTGTGTATTTTTAAATTACACTGATGTGCCTTGTATGCTATTTTATATCAATTAGCATGATTGTGACAATACATTTTGTCGTCCTGTTTCCCGAGAAGTTGTGAACCTACCATTACTATGCATATTGCCTTAGATCATTACCTGTCGCATGATGATTTCATATAAATGTGACCATTTTTAATTTCCTTTCATGAGAAAATTTAAAGATGAGTTTTTTTAATATTCTTATGTTACAGTTTAACCGCTTATTGGGAACCAACCCTTGTCCATGGGGAGTTGCGCATATGTTAAAGAAGCATTCAAATCCTTTCGCTTATAAAACGTTAAGTATTACATGTATTAAGGTAGGATTCCTCTCTGGTGTCTGACTAGATGGAATATTCAAAGTATATTTGATTATATGTCTTATATATTAAGATGTAAGATATTAAAAAGACCATATTTTTCTTTCCTCATCACAATTATACAACTTTAAATAGAAATGGTAAGCTGCGTTTGAAAACTAGCAGGTATTATATTTTTGGTGGAATGGTGGTGTATGAAAATATCTTCTTTTCTGGCTCTCAAATTTATTATAGAACATTGAATGAAGTTAAAATTTTGACACAATCAAAGACTAGAAGAAATTTTCAAATGTAAGTTAATAAATAATAAGTGACTAAAGTTTCAAAATATATCAAATAAAAAAGATTTTTCACACATACTAGAACTATGTTGACTTTTAAATGCTTCAAACATAAGTGCAGATTTGAGCCCATACTCCGTAGAAAGTGTTACTTCTCTCTTTATAAACGATCAAAACTTGTAGTTTTTGTATCGTTTTGTACCTTAATGCGACAACTTTACTATATGTGAAAACTGGAAAAAGTTAATTATAGGAAGCATATAAATTTAAGAAAAGGAGGGGAAATTTTGATTAGCAAATATCCATTTTATTAGAATTATCTATGTCAATTTGGTAATATCATCTTATATGATAGTATCTTTTTATGCAAAAAGAAAAACATTCAATCTTTTTTTATTACATGTAGGGATAAGATGATTGGAAACAGTATTTGTTTTATTCTTAATGTCCAGGAAAAAGGTAATGACCTTGACCTGACCTTGCCTCCAATATTAAACGGTCTAATTTAATATCACTGATACCATCACTTAGTAATATTGTACTCTTGATTCTGTGAAAAATTCATTAATTTTCAAATACAAACAAGATGTGTTTGTAAAACACTATGCGCCCAGCGGAAACAGAGTTTGAAAAATCTATTTTTTGCATATTGGTCACAGTCAATGTCACAAGGTCATTGACCTTGTTGTCGTTTGAAAGAACTTAATTGGTGGAGTATGCATTTCAAATTTGAAGTCTCTTTCTCTTATGGCTCAAAAGTAATGGCGAAGGTTAAAGTTGACAATATCACTTATACGAGCATGGTCTCGGATAAGTGAGTTTATTTCAGTAACCCTATGTCCTTCCATTCCGGATATCTTAAGTCCTTACAGATATATAATTATATGTACCCTTAGTCCAACCTATCAATCCGGAAAATTTAGGTCCATTTACACACACTAGTCTAATACTTAATTAAGGTCTTCCGACTTCCTTCGGAAGACCTTACTGTTTTTCTTATGTTTCCTATTATTATTATTTTTCCCTTTTCATAGTACACGTGATTTCTCGGAAAGTACTGGACTGATTTCAAAGATTTTTTCAGGAATGATGCATTGTTGTAATATCTCCAGACCTTTTTTCATTTTTGAAAAAATCACTTCCGGTTCCAATTTTTGTCCGATTTTCTTTTTTTTAAATTGTCATTTTGTCCAAGCATCTTCTTGTAAACCACTCAAGATTGAATCACGATACTTTCAGGGATGATAAAACATCTTTTTGAGTTATGCATGACGTCTTTTGATTTTGCATCCGTCACTTCCGGTCGACACAGGAAGTGATGTTTACTTTTAAGATTTTTTGAAAAATGTAACGGTTTGAATAAAGGCAAATAGAACTTATATTTATATTCACAATCGTCAACAAAAAGCATCGATTGGAAGTACTTCCGGTTTACACCGGAAGTTGACGAAAAATTCAACTTTCTCTCTTGAATCAAAAGAAATAGAAAAAATGGTCTAATTTGAGGTTTTTTTTTCTGTTTTTCGGCTTTGGTGTCAGCCGGAAATGAAGCCTGAATTGTCGAAAGTCGTCAAATAACGTCACTTCCGGTCAATCTGGAAGTAGTCAGCAAGTGCAAATTTTTGCGGTTTTCGACATGTTTTTATTAATTAATGGCACTAAAAGCATCCAACCAAATTTCTCATCCCTCAAAATCACTTTCGGACAAACTGGAACTAGCATAAAATAGCTTATTTTAAGGTTTTAATTGATGCAAAATTGAAATGATAAAGTCAGTCGAGGATGGCTAAAAATATTGGTATATTTCCATGATTACGAAAAAGTCTGGCTGAAATAATTTCGAACTGACTAAATCTTGTCATTTGATATAAAGAGAAACAATTTCCAAGCTATATTTAATTGTGTGGGTTTTTTTTTTTTTATAAAACAAATATATTGTTTTGTTTTGAACGTAGTTTATTGATATAAATCAAAAGGATTGGAAACAAGTTCTAAATAACTTAGTAAATTCCTCTCCTTATATAAAACAATATGTCATGCAAGAAGAAAAAAAAAATAATACAATCGACAATCAATCAATTTATGAACAACAAATATATGAGAATCCTTACAGGAACCAAGTTGTCTACTATCATGACTATAGGCAGACTTTACTGGGCCTCTTGTACAGTTTTAAGTTGGAAGATATAGTTTTGATTCTGTGTTTCTCTGTTTTTCTTTTTATTCAAATAATTCAAATCTTGTTGTACACAACAAAAGGTAAATAAAAATGTTTTCTTTTTCTGCATTAGTATAGAGGAAGTCTTTTCCGGGACCTCTTGTTTGTAAACAACGCGCGGCATTGTGGGAAATAGGAAGGCTAAAGACCGATATACTTAAAACCTGATATGATCTTTATCAAAATTGTCGGTAAAATTTCCAAACAAATGAATTTTTGTATAGCATAATGCATCCTAGTCGAAAAGTCTTTAATTAAGTCATTTAAAGTAATCAATATTATCACTTAATTTAAAATAAAAACATCAGGTAAATATCAGGTATTTAGCTTATCCGGGTTTTAGTGTGTCCCATCGAAATCGGACACATGATGTTTACAAACTGAAATTGAGAAATGATGTGAAGTTGAACATAATTTCATCATACAAGCCGTATGTAGACATGTACGCACATTTAATCTGCAGCTATGAAGTACTTTATCAATCCTCTGGAACATTATTCTAAGCAGAATTATCCGATTTATATATTCTTGTGTGAATTGTTTACGAGGAAATTCCGACTGTCACATTAACAAGGATGAACACTCTTGTCGTCTTGACTCTGTTTCGGACTTCCCAGTGATAATTGCATCGAGTGATGAAAGAGCTGACGCACCCCTACTAATGTGTTCGGAACCTTTTATTTGTCGGTGTTCTGCATATTATAAAACCCGATGAGTTCAGAGTAGTTCTGACATTGGCTCTGGCGAGGGCTAGCGAGACTTCAGCGAGATAGAGTAAATTATTCACGGAAATGTGGCTAGGAAGTGACTAGCACGTGGAGACATGGTAAACAGAAAAGTTATGTTGTGTTTTAGTTTTCACCACCCTATAATATCATTCTGTAGAAATGTACTTCAATCGACCTTTCTTGAATTCATTCAAGTTTAAATTATTTTAAAGTTTTTTCTATGATACAATTTTCTGCTGTCATGAATTAGAATTTCTTTTTAGACAAATATTTTGCATGGGAACCGGGACTATATTTTTTGGCGTCAGATTAGCAAATGGGGCACCAATGTGACTTTTAACTGACAAATCAGATGAATGAGAATTGCATTATGGGTTACTATACGAATACTACAGGAATTTTACGCTTGATAAATTCCTTTATTGTACTATCGGTGAATACAATTGCCAGGTGGATTCCCTTGCCAACACACGTGATCACGAGTATACATGTATAGTTATGTAAAAAATGTTTTGTCCATTTAAACGCATAGGAGAAGCTGCTCGTTTTCCTTATCCTTGAATTGCTGGTGTTCTGAACTTGACACGAACTACGTATACGTTTTATTAAGCATATTTTTCTCTATAGTTATTAACAAATTAAAAACGCCAGTGATATTATTAATAGTTTCTAATGTTTCATAGGAACATTTTTTTTTTACTTTGCACTCCATTGATATGATCATAGATTGACCTGAACCACGTGTTCGAAGTAACATGTAAACATGTATTTGGCGTTGCTCGTGGTAAGATCCTCTGTGCGCATTAATAGCAATAGCCATATAAGGCAAACAAAGGTTTGTCAGTGTAAATGATATTATACATTTTTTACAAGCATCTCGGTCGCTAGTGAGCTGTAATTTTTGCAGTTAAGTATAAGATGTATTAATTGTTATTTACCACCCCCCCCCCCCCCTTAAGCCATCCATTTCTGTTGAAAGTCTTTCAGAAAGGTGTGTAAACACACATTTTTCACAGGACATGTTTCAGAAGAAACAGACTATAGCAATTTCCTGTTTACTGCCAATTTTATTTATAAAACCGGATCTACCCTATAACCTTTGAATAGGTAAATCTAAACCACGTGTCTTGAATTTAAATCACAATAACATTAGTAGGGGTGTGACGGTGGCATTTTAATGTATGATTGGCGTGGACTAGCTGTGACCGAGAATGAAAGTAAGAATTTTTTTACCTAAAATTTACATTAAGTACTATGGCAGCTTAGAGCTGTGATATTTTTAGAAATACACAGACACACCGATGTAATATCTGTTTTACGGTTCAGACTCTCTCTGTTAGCTTTTTAAAATCCCCACAGCCCTTTATATTTTATTAAATTATATGTGAACATGTAATTTCAACAAGACTCGCTTTTAAAACCACCAAAAATGCAAAAATTCAACACAACACTATCCATCATAGTGATACTCTAATTCACACTATACTTATTGTTACAGTGTATATTCTTCAACTAATATGTTTCCAGTGCGACTGTTAGGGTGAGGGCAGACACTTATTCAGTTTTAATTTAGATCGGGCCTGTCAAACAGCAATTGAAATTTGGTGCATTGATGCCCTGTTCACACAGAGAGTTTAATTAGTTTACTTTGCGACAATTTACTGCGAATTTAACTCTTCATGTGAACAGGGCACTACTAAGACTCTGAAGTCACATGACGTCGTAGTGTAAGTTAGGCTTACCGGTACATTTGCACTCTAAAGCTTGAATAGTGCTGACTTAAATGAAGAATTTCTTCTTTTTTTTTTCACTATTTAACTGCTGCAATTTATCAATTAGATCAAGGTGAGTTTATTTTTTGAAACTTTCCAGTTTTAGTCATGCTTACAAGAATATAGCTTAAAAAAGCAAAGCACTGTGGGTCCAAAGTTACTGCAGAAAAGAAGATGTATGGATCAACGTGCAAGTTATAATTTTCTCATTGCCAAGGCATTGTCATAAGAGCTCGCATTATGAGCAGCGCTTCGTGCTGCTGTCTGCACTCACTATAAATAGCTGTTCAAACAAAGTGTTTAGTATCATAATTTAAAAGATAAAAAATTGCACAAATGTTGATCAGTTAAATTGCAAAAGAAAATTGAAAAAAAAAAGTTGTAATAATGTAAAGTTTGCATTTTTCCAGTGATAAGACTCAGGAATGGTTTGTTTGTTTATTGGCCTATCAATCATTTTTTTCAGTCATTTTATGATGCCACCACTTGGGATAGTAAGCTGCAAATATAGACTTGCACTCAGCATTTATTGCCTTTGAGAAGTAAGGGATCCTTTTTGTGCCATTTCCAACTGTGACACAGAATCTCGGTTTATACAGTCTCATCAGAGTAACCTGTCTCAAGCATTTAGCAATGGGATTGGAACCTTCGAGGTAAGGATTAGCTTCTTATAGATACTTTGATTGATAAAATTATTTGAGAATTTTCACTCATTTAGAGATGTTAATATATACTGGTGAATAGCTTCAATTTAGACCTTTACTTGCAACTAGGGTCATTGTCCTAACATCTACTTTGAGTTTTTTAAGGTCTCATTCACTTCAAATGCTGGTTGCATGGTTAAGGTACATTACTGCATGCATGTTTTTGTCTTAGGTTTGATGCAGTAAATTAGAATCGAACCTGGCTTCATGATTATACAAAGCGAATGCCCTACCACTAGGCTACCAAAACAGACAATGATGTATTTGGGTTATATAGTAAAAAACGCTAATAGGCGAACAATTATAATGTCTTGAATAGAAGCTTATAGAAAATTGAGTTTAATTCTTCGTCTTTTAAAAACATACGGAAAACTAAATGAAAACAAGATGTGTTTGTGAAACACTATGCATCCAGCGGCAACAAAATTAAAAAAAAAAAGGGTTTTTTTTAGCATAAAGGTCACAGTCAAGGTCACAAGGTCATTGACCTTTGTGTCATTTGAAAGAGCTTAATTAGTGGAGTATATATATCAAATATTCAGTCTCTGCCTCTCATGGTTCAAAAGCAACAGTGAAGGTTAAAAAAACTATTTTTTTATTTTTAGCATATGGGTCACAATCAAGGTCACAAGGTCATTGACCTTGGTGTCATTGAAAAGAACTTAATTAGTGAAGTATACATATCTATGACAAAGGTTAAAGTTTGCATTCAAAAAGCTACTTTTAGTATATAGGTCACATTCAAGGTCACATGGTCATTGACCATGGTGATATTTGAAAGAGCTTAATCAGTGGAATAGGCATACTAGATATGAAGTCTATATCTTTCATGGTTGAAAAGTTATTCCTTATGGCAAAGGTTCAAGTTTGCAGACAAACAGAAAGACAGGACAAAAACAATATACGCCCCGGATCTCTGGGCACATAAAAATGATTTACATGTACCCTGGTACATGTACTTTTACAAAAAACATAGCTAGTCGGTTAGGAGAAATATGGTGTCCTGAAAAGGCAATTTGTAAATTAAAGTGTAAAAGTGTGTTAGGAACAATGTCGGGCTAAGGCAACTTAAAACAACATGCAGTTGTGCTGACACAAAATATGCTACCATGCTAACACAAATTTACAAAATCTAATTTGTGTAAGCTTTACAGCATGGTGTAAACATCCTGCTGAAACATTGTTACAAACACACAGGTACATTGTCATTATGTTGTTATAAGCACACTAACCCATTGTCATAAGGGTGGTAGTGCATTTTTACTTCACACTAGTGTGTAAGTGTCCTAAGCATGTTTGTCATAAAATAAGTAGCATAGTGTTATACTGTAAATGTATTACATTCAGCAGTGTATTCTATTCAGCGATTTTGGCGGAAAGCAGAGTCAGCTAATTGTCTAAATGTCTTGTATATTAACTTTCATAACTAGCAAATTCAGAGAGTGCTAAATCAAATCTATGCTAACTTATTAAAAATTGAATCTCCAACAAATATCGTACAAGCCAAATGTAATACATTTACAGTTATTTAGCTAGAGCCACATTGTTACTTTGCGCTCGCTCATTGTTCCTTATGCGATAGTGTTTTGTCACTTCATTAGTGCATTGTTCCTAATGTGCTGAAACACCTTTACGAATGACCTTATCCTGACACATGAAAATCATAACTGTATACATTCTTTCTGACTGATTAGTCGTTTACAAACTGTTAACCAAAACCATTCCTAAAAAATTTAGACATGAACAAGTAATGTACATTTTCTTTATTTGAAATCATGAAAAACTAATATGTTATTTTATTACATCTTCAAATGACTGCCTGTAAACCTATATTCATCATGTTCATAAGTATAATTACCCCGGGTATACTTACAGAGTACTTTTACAAATAATACACATGAAGAAAATGTAACAGTATCTTTGAACTCAGATTGATGGTTTATCTTATCCTATAAGTTACACTTTAAAAAAAAGTTCAATAAACAATTTCAATTTCTTTTTGATAGGTGTGACTGTCATCTGAGTACTGACATTTGATGCCAAGCATGATTATGATTTGCCAGAAGAGCTTCTGTTGGGAGATAACAAAGAATAAACAGCACAATGAAATTGAAACAGTCAATTCTCAGTTTAAGAAGATAACTTTAAGTATATCATGTTTTAAGTTTTGATGAATCCAAAAATATTAACATATCAATTGCTTTCAGTTTTTCAAGAAAAATAGATTTTGTTACAGAATCTATGTTTAAGTTTGGAATAAATCTTCTTTTAAATATGTGTCAGATCTTTCATTTTAACATCTGTATTTAGGTCTTCGGCTTCCTAGGGAAGAAATACCAATTTTAATGGTCAAGATGATCTTCAGCGGCAATATATAAGATCTTATATGTGTATTTTTACAGTATAATTGAAGGAAAGTTGATATTTAGGTGTAAACATCTAAAGCATAACATATGTGCATGATTCAGCACAAAGGACATGTTGTTATACCCCCTGCTTGAAAAGTGGGAGGGTATTTAGTAATCGTTAATTCTGTCCGTCCGTCTGTTACGCTTTTGGGTACCCATCTCTTAACCGCAACTCCTCATATACCACTGAATGAAATTTGATGAAACTTTCACAGAATCTTTATTACATATTGCCATTGTGCACCTCCTATTTTACTTTTTGATCCGACACATATTTTGGGTTTTCTGGCCACAGCAAAACATGGACTTTGCCATTATAACTATATGGAGGCGGGGGTATCATTTAGTGAGTTCATTGCTCACAGTACCTCTAGTTTCAAACATAATATGAAAGAGATGTCCAGCTACATTTCAAAGTCAACAAAGCACTAACTCTGTATACAGTTTAGCTCTTATGAGCTAAAGCTGTAGTAATTTTTTTTTTGAATTAAAATTCACCCATTATCATCTTTGTCTTGAATTCTTCAGAATTTTATTTTCTACCCGAAACCACCAGACAAATTGAAGTTTAACTTGGCACACAGCATTCTGTAGTGTAGGGAAATAAGATTTGTTCAAATGAAAGGCAATGCTTTCAAAAGGAGATCTCTTTGTTGAATGCCCTGTTCAGAGAATTTCACTACACTCCTATTGAGATACCACCATTTGCTAGTGGAGGGCTGCAAATTAGAGACATACACAACACATTCCTGTGTATTTCTTGTAAAAGTATTGTTCTTCTTACTGATTGACGAAAAAAAGGAGATAGTTCATCAGTAACACATTGGGATTTCTCACTATTTAGTTATATTGTGTAATTGTTTTAAAGCAATTTTTAAGATCATGATGTATCAAAACACTGATATTTCTGTAGTATGCCACACTTTGCTAACATGATTGCATCAAAGATGATGTGTGTCTACAAATCAAGTCAAAATATGAGGGAGTAAAAGTTTTGTGGGTACAGTTTCAATGCTGGTGGAGAGATTACCATTGGATTTTTTATCCTCGTGCTCACTCCAGATTCAGACTTTAAAAAAGGGTTTTTGCTATTTGAGTCAAACAAATAAAGAAAGGTTGTAAAGTTGACAAATGAAACATTTCACTTTCTGCTTACTGCTAAGAAGGAAGACCTACTCGTTGCTTTGCAACGAGCTTTGCTCTAGTTGTTTCCTCCTCTTCCTTTCTTGATAAATCGATAAAACGGTAAGGTCATGGAAATTTTTGTGAAGTTGAATTGTTGCAATGTTTTAATTTTCGTAATGAAATAAGTTTGATTTCATGAGTAACTATTATGGTTTGTGAATTCTAGCCAAATTAGACGTGCCGATGGTGTAATATTACTTTGGATTTGGCCCGAGATTTTTTAGAGATCAAACGTCGACTATTTTTTATAATCGGTTGAATTTACACTATATGGTATAATTGAATGACAGATAACAGCAATATGAAACATATAGGAGTCAAGGGATGGTTTAACGTAAAACGTAAACAATTCCCGATTCGCTTTTGCTTTGGGGGGGGGGGGGGTTAAAGCGCAGAAATATTAAGTCAGGCATACTAATCCATTTTAAGCTTTGTTTTCCAATGTTATGAAGCCTGAAGAAGGTAATTAGTATTTACACATTTTGCCAAAATTTAATTGTCCACCTGGTCAATGACTATAAAAAAATATAATTTTAGAGTTTTTTAGAGTGAGATTTTTGTCTCAGGGTGACAAAGGTTCTAGCACAAGACAGCTGTAGAATTTGGTTTCATAAACGGTAGAGTAAAACAACAATAATTAATCATTCACATGCCTTAGAATAGATATGCTGGGTTCAGCCACAAACAAGGAGCAAATTATATAAGTACAAGGCGTAAGAGTCGCACAAGGGTAAGAAGCTGTTACTACTATCTCAGGATGTCTCTAGATTCATACTGGTCCTTTAAAAATGAAATTAAGCTTCACAAATTGTTAAGAAAATAAATCAACTTGCTTAGATTGAGTTTGCGATAACTTTCTAGAATTGACTGGGATTCAAATTAAAGCTTGTAAATAAGCATTTAAATAGAAATATTAATAATTTCAATCTCTAATGGTTAAAATTCTCTACCCTTAAATGTCGTAATACTCTCATTACTGACATATTAAAGCATGTTATTGTCAAAAAGCATTGCCCAGGATAAACAAAATTCATTAACTAAGCAGTACTTAATTAACAGAGATTGCATTGGGGAAAGTAACTTTTAAACAAATAAAAATTAAAATAATAGAATATTATAATTATAATAAATACTGGGATGGAAAGATGTACAAAAACAGTAGAAATAGAATGACAATTAAAGAAAAAATAAATAAATAAATAAATAAATAAATAAAAAATAATAATTGTATTTATGTGCAACATAAAGTACTTTATACCATCTATCAATAAATTACATATTGTTAAGATTTTTCCGGATATTGTAGTGCCACACGCAACCTGTACCAGTAATTATAATTTGATCTTGTCACGTAATCATTGTCTCAAGTCTGCATGTGCACTGTCATGAAGATGTTTTCATTCATTGAAGTTTAATATCCACCTTGATTGCATTATTCGCTATATTATATAAGGATCTACCGTTTATACTACATTGTAAGTATTTGATGTGAAGAATTACTTTACGCTACTGTTTATAAAGGCCTTAATTTAGGCTGATCGTTGCACGTGGTCCTGGAATCGGTGTCTATCCCACGCTGTGATGGACATGGTGTGGATAAAATGACAATAAAAGTCCTTATTTTGGGGCATTCCTTTATTCGCAGACTTGAGAACTTTGTAACAGATAATTCTGACCATCGGGTGACACCGAATTTAAATCTTAATTCGGAGGAGGTACAGATTTTTTATTCAGGATACGGAGGAGCAGTGGCGGATTTAAGGGGGGGCGCACCCAGCGCGCGCCCCCCCTAAAATTGTCAAAGTTAGCGTAAATCAAAAATGTCTACTTGGTAGACCTCATTTTCACCCTTCAAAATCTCTAGAATCCAGGAGCTCCCCCCCCCTGGGCCCCCACCAGGGCTTTGGTAGACCTCATTTTCACCCTTCAAAATCTCTAGAATCCAGGAGCTTCCGGGGGCTTCGCCCCCTGGGCCCCCACCAGGGCTTTGGTAGACCTCATTTTAACCCTTCAAAATCTCTAGAATCCAGGCCCCCAGGCCCCCAGACCCCTTGCCTAATTTTGGCACCCCCCCCCCTAACTCCAAATCCTGGATCCGCGCCTGAGGAGCGTCACTGGCTCAGATTCGCGCGCAAGGTACATATTACGTTAGAGACTTGCGTCCAGATGTGGTTTTGTTACAAGCAGTATCAAACGACCTGTGTAGGAGAAACACATCAGTGAATGATATTTACCGTGAGCTTGTAGACTTTGTAATTTATCTCCGTTATGAGGAAAATGTGAAGAAAGTGGTGGTGCTACAGACATTGCATAGAATTCCCCCGACAAGGCGTATCCGGTTTCACGTGGACACAGCATGGTTTAACACGAGGGTGGATGAACTAAATAGACGAGTGTCCAGTTACTTGAAGAATGTAGACTCAGCAACATTCTTTCGCCTGTCTGGTTTCTGGTGTCCTAATAATCAACGGGCAGTATTTTTGGCTGATGGGGTCCATTTGAATTATCAAGGAAATAAGAAATATTATAATAATGTGAGGGCTGTAATTGTTTCAATGATAAAGTCTATCAATAATGGTGGGTATTTATCTGTACAACATTTATATTTAGTCTAATTATAATACATTCTACTACGTTCATTTGATTTAATTGCTCATTGGCGATTGATGCAGTCTTTAGTATATTATTATGCTATATAAAAATAAACTCATTTCAATCTTAATATATGGCAACCCTGTGGATTGGGGTTGTTTTATTCGAATTTGCCAATATGGTGTATTATTGATAAGCAACTTACATAAACTAAACATGATTTAATTTCCAGGATTTTACACCCCTATATGGTCGGGGTTGACTTTTAGCAGGATCTTGCACCCCTATATGGTCGGGGTTACTTGGAATACAGCAGGTTTTTTGCACCCCTATATGGTCGGGGTTTATTCATGCAATATCCTGCACCCCTATATGGTCGGGGTTGTATTCAAGCAGGATCCTGTACCCCTATATGGTCGGGGTTTATTAAGCAATATCCTGCTCCCCTATATGGTCGGGGTTTGATCTTAGCAGGATTTTGCATCTATATATGATTGATATGATTGAAGTTACTTAAGCAATATCCTGTACCCCTATATGCTCGGGGTATTATTTAAGCAGGATTTTGCACCCCTATATGGTCGGGGTTGAATTTACATATTTTACACCCCTATGGTGGGGGTTTATGGTTGGTAAGTTGCTGCACCCCTATATGGTTGGGGTTATTTGTTTTGTTAGAATTTTCACCAAATATGGTTGAGGTCTACTTTCTGAATGTATTGCACAAAATGAATAAGATACATACATTCTTATATTGTTGAGGTTTCTAAAGATTCCTTATTAAGTTTATCCAATTATTTAAATTTTTAAGAGTGTATTTTTAACTGAAGAATCAAAGTTTAAATTGTTGCTTTCAATGGTCAGGTTATGAGCTCTGAAATATTTTTATTGATTAGGTTCATATCTTCTTAAGAAATATTGTAGATGAATGAACCAGCTGGAGCGAGGCGACCAGCCAGGGCCAGAAGGCTAAGACGACAAGTACCAGCCGCGGCAGGTACAGCCGATCAGGCAGCTCAGCAGGACGCTTTAGAAGCTGAACAGGCGGCTCAGCAGGACGCTTCTGATACCTTACAGCCTCAGCTAGTAGCTGCTGTAACGGAGCAAGTCCTAAAGGCAATCCGCGAACAGTCGGCTGGTGGTCAATCTGGGGAGGAAAGAGGACGTGAACGCCAAAGAAGCTCGAGAGGAAGGAAACGTAGAAGACGGTCCTCTTCAGGTAGCATGTTAGACTCTAGTTCGGATCGAGATAAGTCAGATAATGACTCAGAGGACAGCTCATCCAGTGAGGAGAGTGATTCAGATGATGAGCAGCAGCTCTTATCAACTCCAATTTCTTCTCAAGTCGATAGTAAACTCAAAAACAAAATATGGCAAAACAAGTACATTGACTTTGCAAAATTAATACCAAAAGATGATTTTAGTAGGGATAAGTCAGTACACTTGCAAAGCATGGGTAAATCAGAATTTAAGTTTGTGACCTCAAAATCAAAAACAGCCATTAAATCTATTGATCAGTGGACCACAGCATTTTTAAAATTTTTGGCCATTTACTCTGAGAAATTCCCCAACTTGGTACCAGCGGTCATCAAACATGGTGAAATAGTGCGCGAGCTAGCTAGCAGACGCACAGGTTTGGCATGGTTATCATATGATAGGCAAGTCCGCAAGGACATAGAATCAATGTCAATTCCATGGGGGCAACTGCACTATGAGTACTGGGTTATGGCCACCACATCGCGACAATCTAATTATGGCAATCAGACACATAATTTTCGTGGCCGATACCAATTCCAAAACAAAGGGGGGGCCTATAAAGGCAAGAGAATACCCCAGGGATATTGTTATGCTTTCCACAAAACAGGACATTGCACATCCCAGAACTGTCAATACAAGCACCTTTGCCCTCAGTGCAGGAAGCCACACTCAGTGCTTTTCTGCACATGGGGTGATCAATCGCAAACCTCTGTCCCAGGGTCCCAAACCAGACAAAAAGAACCCACTAGTACAAGCAAATAGATTAATTGTCACTCCCGTAAGAGTATTAACCCTAGAACACTTTCTTAATGGGTATGATGAAGATTTAAAAACATTTTTATGTAAGGGTTTTGGGGAAGGTTTTCATCTTCAATATAATGGGCCGAGACAGTCAAGGCGTTCATCTAATTTACTTTCGGTAAAAGAACATGAAGATATTGTAGCACTAAAACTGCAGAAAGAAATTTCTCTTGGTAGGATTGAAGGTCCATTTGAGGTACCCCCATTTGAAAATCTTCAATGTTCCCCTATTGGTCTTGTCCCAAGGAAAGAAATAAATGAATTTCGCCTTATTCACCACTTATCTTATCCTGAAGGGGGTTCTGTGAATGATTTTATCCCGGATGATCTATGCTCAGTATCTTATACAACAATTGATGATGCAATTAAACTTATCAAAAAAATTGGAAAAAATTGTTTGCTAGCGAAAACAGACATCGCATCAGCATTTCGAATTTTACCGGTTCATCCAAACGATCATGAGCTATTAGGAATTCAGTTTCAGGGTTCTTTATATTATGACAAGTGCCTTCCCATGGGATGTTCTATATCGTGCTCTATTTTTGAGACATTTAGCACAGCATTACAATGGATTGCTTGCAGCAAATTTGGGGTTCCCAATATGTTGCACATATTGGATGATTTTCTTTTTATAGGTCCTCCTAATTCTGCCATTTGTCATTCATCATTAAAACAATTCTTATCTATGTGTGATGCTTGGAATCCCAATCAAGTCCGAAAAAACAGAGGGACCTTCAACAACTATGGTATTCTAAGGGATAGAATTAGATACTATAAAAATGGAGGCTAGACTTCCACAAGAAAAAATACAAAAAATTAAACTTGCACTTGATTCAGCCAAAAAATGCAAAAAGATCACACTGCGGAATCTTCAATCTTTAATTGGTTTATTAAATTTTGCATGTTGTGTAGTCGTGCCAGGGAGAGCTTTCCTGCGACGTCTTATAAATCTAACAAAAGGAGTAAGTAAACCCCACTTCAGAATTCGTCTCAATAAGCAGTCTAGGCTAGATTTAGAAGCATGGAGTGAATTCATAAACAATTTTAATGGAAAATCTATATTCATAGATGAGGTATGGCAAAACTCAGATAAACTTAACATGTACACTGATGCAGCTGGAAGTTTAGGATATGGGGCAGTTTTAGGCAAGAAATGGTTTTATGGGGGCTGGGAAGAGATACATTTGCAGGAATATGATATTACATTTAAGGAATTATTTCCTATTGTCGTAGCGGTTGAAACCTGGGGGGAGAGTTTAGCCAACAGCTCTATCCTTTTTTATTCAGATAACATGGCAGTTGTTAATATTATTAACAAAATATCATCAAATGATATTCCAGTCATGCATTTAGTAAGACGTTTGGTTTTAGCTTGCTTACGCTTTAACATTCTTTTCAAAGCAGAACATATACCTGGGAAACTGAATATCTTACCAGATTTACTTTGGCGTTTACAGGTCGAAAAACTCAGGGCTTTGGCACCACATATGGATCAATACCCAGAAAGCATACCAGTCAAGTACCTTCAAGTTTAGAAGAAACTGCATCTGAATTATTGCAAGCAGCAGTTTCTCAAAATACTCATTCATCTTACAAGACCGCACTTGCTGTATATGACAAATTCCATAGGCAAACGTTCTCAACAAGTGCTAAATTCCCATCCCAAGTTACAGATGTAGTATATTTTATAGCATGGTTACACCGCAAGGGCAGATCTTATAACACAATCAATACATATTTAGCTGGGATCTCTTACTATCATAGAATTCAAGAGCTAGCAGATCCAACACAATTTTTTGTTGTGAAAAAACTCCTTAAGGGTGCTCAACACTTGTCAAGTACACCTGATATTCGATTACCGATAACACCAAAAATCTTATTTCAGTTAATTCAAGCATTAAAGTTTACGGTTTGTGGAAAGTATAACAAGCGTCTTCTGGCTGCAATGTTTACACTTAGCTTTTTTGCTTTTTTGCGAGTGGGAGAAATAACAGCAAAGTCAACTAGTGCTAATTGTAACGGGAACCGTTACAGATGTTCCCCAAACACTCCCAGCTCCTTTTTCGTGCCATATTCCCTTTAACAACGTTTTCCCAGAAGTATACCAAGTATATTCAACTTTTAGTATTGCACGCGTGCGCATGTGAATACATATGCTTAATGACGATATTATCTTGTCTGCACTATTTAGAAATCTTGAAATACTTTATATTGAAGCATTTAATCCAAAAGCATTAAAAATACGCTCATTCAAGTGTATTCTTAATTTTACCAATTTCACGTGCACGCACGTGCATGCATGTGCATGATGACCATACTTTCTTGCAGGAGTCTATTATGTCTGTCAAAGGTCCAAATTCCATCCTGTTTGGTTGAAAAACAGGGGAGTTACAGCCATTTAAAGTTTAATCCAATCAGATTGCAGCGCATGTGCATGCGCATGTATTTATGAAAATTGTTATATATCATATTGTAAGATATCTTAATGCATGCGTATGTTTTAAATTTCATATCATTTCGTCAAAAAAAGAAAAAGATATTGAGAATTTTGTTTCAGCCAATCAGATCAAAGCGCACGTGCACGCACGTGCATGCATGTGCATATTGACCATACTTTCTTGTAGTAGACAATTATGTCCGTCTATGTTCTAAACCCCATCTTGTTTGGTTAAAAAACAAGGAAGTTATAGCCATTTAAAGTTTAAGCCAATCAGATTGCAGCGCACGTGCATGCGCGTGTTTTCATGAATATTTCTATATGTCATATTGTAGGACATCCTAAAGTATGACTATATTTTAAATTTCATAGCACTTCGTCAAAAAACGGAAAAGATATTCAGATTTTTGTTTTAGCCAATCAGAGCGAAGCGCACGTGCATGCGCGTGCGTTGTTGTTTTTTTTGACAGTGTCACATAATGAACACTATTAATGTATGCTTATATAATGAGTTTCAGAGCATTTCATTGAAAAATGTAAAAGTTATAGCTATATTAAGTATATCAGTCATTTCACTCATATCACGCGCACGCACGTGCAGGCGTATGCGCGCAAAATGACCTTCGTTCGGCACATCTACACTACACACCTATTAACCCTAAAAAGGTTTTAGCTCACTTGGGTGAACAGTTTCTGAGAACACTCGCGGACAAAAAAGTACCGGAGAAGAAATAAGAAGAAAAAAGAATAATAATAATAATAATAATAATAATAAGAAACAGAGTAAAAACAATATGTTCCCCAACTTCGTTTGGGGAACATAATAACTAGTGCTAACTTTCTTAATGGGTATGATGAAGATTTAAAAACATTTTTATGTAAGGTGAACGGGGACCGTTACAGATGTTCCCCAAACGCTCCCCAACTCCCTTTTGGTGCCATATTCCCTGTAATCTCTATTAGATAAGAAATACTTTATGGAATTTAGACTTAATCAAGGTCTTCCCAGAAAATACAAAATATATTTAAAAATAGGCATTGCACGCGTGTTCATGTGCGTAACGACCATATTATCTTGTCTACACTATCTCAAATTTTAATATACTTAGTATCAAAGCATTTAATCCAAAAGTATTAAAAATACACTCAATCGAGTGTATTTTTAATTTTACTCATTTCACGTGCACGCACGCGCAAGCACGTGCATAATGACTACACCTTCTTGTAGGGGTCCCTTATATTTATCTATGTTCTAAATCCAATCCTGTTTGGTTGAAAAACAAGGGAGTTATAGGCATTTGAAGTTTCAGCCAATCAGATTACAGCACACATGCATGCGCGTGATTTCATAAATTTTTATCTTTATCGTATTGAAGGATATTTAAATGAATGACTATATTATAAAATTCGAAACATTTCGTCAAAAAACAAAGGAGATATAGCCATATAAAGTTTCAGCCAATCAGATTGCAGCACACGTGCATGCGCGTGATTTCATGATTTTTTTTCTATATCATATTTTAGGATATCCTAATGCATGACTATGTTTTAAATTTCAAAGCATTTCGTCAAAAAACAAAGGAGATATAGCCATTTAAAGTTTGAGCCAATCAGATTGCAGCACGCGCGCATGCGCATGCTTTCATAAAGTTCTTATATATCATGCTGTAGATCTTCATAATGTAGGACTATGTTCAAAATTTCAAAAGATTATGACAAGAAACAAGACAGATATTGAGACTTTAGTTTCAGCCAATCAGAGCGAAGCGCACGTGCATGCGCGTGCGATCTTGCTATTTTGACCATGTCATCTTGTCTACACTACTAATGTATCCTTACATTATGAGTTTCAAAAAAAATCATGAAGAAAAAGAAAAGTTACAGCAATATCCATTATATTGGTCATTTCACGTGTTGCACGTGCGCGCTCTTGCAAGCACGTGCGCGCAAAATGACCTTCGTTCGGCAAATCTACATAACATGTCTATTGACCCTATAAACATTTTACCTTAATCGGATGTGTAGTTTACAAGATCACTCGTGGACAAAATTTTCCCAGGAAGAAGAATAATAATAATAATAATAATAATAATAATAAGAAACAGAGTAAAAACAATATGTTCCCCAACTTCGTTTGGGGAACATAACAAGGTCTGGGCACAAGAATTTAATTCAATTAAGCAATCTGTCTAAAGATAAAAATCAAAAGGAATTTATGACTTTGACACTTCAACATTTCAAGCACAATCACACAGGCAGACCAGTATGTCTGCAAATAGCAGCTCAAAAATCCAAATCTATTTGTCCAGTACATTCAATGGCAAAGTATATGAAAGTAAGAGGGACAAAACAAGGGCCTTTATTCTCTTTTGATGGATCTGCTCCAGTAACACAGTCATTTTATACATCAGCATTGAAAAACAGTTTGGCTTTTATTGGGCTTAGCTCAAAGCACTATAAATCGCATAGCTTTCGGATAGGTGCAGCATCACATGCTTTTCAGTGTAAAATACCTGAGGATAAAATCCGTCTAATGGGGCGTTGGAATTTAAATGCAGTAAAACGTTACTTTCGAATCCCAGTATTTGATTGTATTGATGTTTCCCAATCAGGTCAGACTGTCTGAGGCAGCTGTATTTTAGGGGGGTTCAAGCTCAGTACCCATAGTGTTGTTGGATTTTTAACATTGCTTTATTATAATGTAACGGTAGAATTGTAATAGGATTGTTGAACCTGTGAGTGAAGTAGAAGGCATAATGTGACATTTATAAAAATATGTAACTCTTCTGAAGTTCTGAATAACTGCGATGACTGTCTGAGGCGGCATTGCTGGGAATTAGTGACTGGTAGTTAAAATGACTGTCTGAGGCAGCATTTTGGTACATGTACATGTAAAACTTTTTCTTATTAATACAATGACTGTCTGAGGCAGCGTTGTTGTGGACATTGAATTTTATCTGTAACTTAAATGACTGTCTGAGGCAGCATTACTTTTGTGAAGTTCTGAATAACTGCGATGACTGTCTGAGGCGGCATTGCTGGGAATTAGTGACTGGTAGTTAAAATGACTGTCTGAGGCAGCATTTGGGTACATGTACATATTAAACTTTTTCTTATCAATACAATGACTGTCTGAGGCAGCGTTGTTGTAGACATTGAATTTGATGGTGCATGTATTTTTGTTTGTAATTAATATTTGGGGACATGTTGCTTGTTCATTATGCAAAGTTTCTCAATATTGTATAGTATATAAAAATTTTACACAGGTTTGTCTTAAAAATTGTGTTATTGAAACGATTTGCTTGTACATATAGTTTGCTACTTATGTTTCAACTCAGGACTTTGTGACATACCGGTAATTCTTTACAATTCATATGACTCCTGTGGTAGCTAGGTTTAATTGTGAACAGTTTCAAGTTTGTTGGAAATGTAGAAAATGTTTTTATAGGATACTTTGTACAGTAGAACAAATTGTGCAGTAGTTTCCCCCCTTTACTATAGATTATGTATGACAATTTTCTTATAAATGTCAACCTGATAAGTATTAGGTTGTTGACATTTCCGCTGTGTATCTGCTTTACATTCGTCTCCTCTGGATGGGGCACTTGTCTATAACTTATTAGTTATTGACAAGTTTGTGGCGTTTTTTAAAGGATTGTCCCATTTTTTTTGCCAAAATTTTTTCTAGTCCTATTTTTAGGTTGTTATTATATTTGTTTAATCTTAATTAAGAATATGTTTAAATATGGTCATTTCTAATTTTTGTCCTTATTTGGTAATTTTTGTTTGGCATACAAATAAATGCTCTTTTACAACAACTGAAAGGTTCATGTTATATTTGGCAAAAAACAGAGCAGAGTAGACTCATGTATTGAGATTTTGGTTTACAGTCAGAAAAACAAGAACGATGGTATAATTGTATTTATGTGCAACATAAAGTAATTTATACCATCTATCAATAAATTACATATTGTTAAGATTTTTCCGGATATTGTAGTGCCACACGCAACCTGTACCAGTAATTATAATTTATTCTTGTCACGTAATCATTGTCTCAAGTCTGCATGTGCACTGTCATGAAGATGTTTTCACCCACCCCCTCCCCTGCTACCTCTACATTTGTGAATGGATTATGATGTACACCGAGGTGCATAAAATTTTGTCATATGACTCAGTTTTTTATTCAACTGTACAGTCCCTGAAACGTTCTACTTTCCCACCTGAACGGTGAACGAACGCTGAACGAACGGTGAACGAACGGTGAACGAACGCAGAGCAAACGGTGAGTGAACGATGTGCGAACGCTGAACGCAACTTGGTGAACGATATGTGAACGGTGAACGGTGAGTGAACGCAGAACGCGAACTGAGCGCGAACGCGAGCGCAAAGTGAACGGTGAACGAACGGTGAACGCAAGATGAACGATTTATTCGGAATGCCTCCGATCTTTTCCTTGCATTGAAATTATTCTATTATTCTATAATTTTAATTTTAGGTGCTTTAATATAAAAATTAACAATAGATGAATAAAAATAAATTAATAATAATAACATTTTTTCTGTACATACATGCACCTATGTTTTATTTAACAACACGATTTTAATTGCCGTAAAACATGTGTATTTGTTACCGAACGCGTGTAGTTTGAATATAAAATTAATCTATGTATATAGTAAATATGCTTATTCTTTTAACTAATAAAATAATGTGGACTTCAGAAGTTAAAACTACTACTTATAGCATGAATTTATTACATTGTACGCGGTACATACATGAACGAACTAATTATTGCATGTATACAAACAATATAGTAAGACGTACAGTATTATGTTCTCGTCAAATAGTGTGCCCTATTTTGATAAACTGTACAGTTTAGATGTTTATCGGTTTTTTTTCTCTGATATTCATTCTTGTTTTCTGGTTATTGTGGTCAAGATACTTTGAAAATTTTTAAATACACCAAAAATAAATATATATATATTTTTTTTACAAATAAACATTTCTTAAAGCTTACATAAATATTTCGTCGGCGAATGTACATGCACATGACATAATTCTCGGGAATTTGTTTATCAGTATTTAGCTCTTGAGCTTAATTTTTAAATTTTATTTCTGCAAATGAAAAATTGATAAATAATTGGTAAAATCATTTTTAGAGATTCGCAAGCATTGAATCAATGGAAACATGGATATAACTTGTAATTTAAGTCATTTCATGCTGCTTTTTTTTCCAATCGTATTCCACTTTCTAAATATTATGAAATTCAATTCAATCAAATTTTACGGTCCGCCTACATGTACACCTTCTGATAGAACAAACAAATCCGTTTTCTTAAGTCTGAGAATTTCCTAAATAATTATTTATAATCTAAAATATTAAAATAAGTCTTACATGTATTTAGTTCCAGAAAAAGTCAATGAATAATATTGATAATTTTTTGAAATCTTAAATCAGTATTACATGTAAGCCGTATTTCGTTTTGAAAATACTACTGTTGGCACAAATTTATTCTAAAATAATATTGTTTAATGACTGTTTGATGTTGGTTTTAAGACTGATTTTCTTGACACATTTGATTTTAAGTAAAATGTACTGAAAATACTAAGATTTTATTTCGGGAGAAAAGGCACGGGGTGGGGGGCTTAATTATACTGAATGGCAAATGGCAAACATATATTTTGGTACGATGAAGGAAGGAATTTTCCATCTTTAATAAAAGATTATTTTTCAAAAGTTGGTGTGTTCTAAAATTTAAAACCACACTTTCAATTTAATTAGCTCTATAAATATTTAATAGCTAAATATTCGCAGTACTGTTCATAATTCTAAGACCTACGTGTAGTTGGAAACACGTGTTACTGTAGGAATAATTTTCTGTGTATTCATGTCTTGTAAAAGACTTGCATTAATTATTATACATCCATTGGTGATTTGTCGTCTTTAACATTACAACAAATTCTTGCCGTGCGTAAAGCAATTGTACATTGCCTTTTTTTAAATTTAATATTTTAGCATCGTTCTACATACATGTACAGTAGGTACTCAATGTATTATTTTCCAGGGAAATTTCATGAATAAAGTAACAGCTGAGTAATGACAATAAAAATATAACTACCATAGATAATTTTTGCAATGAAATAATTATTCTTCAAACACGATATCTAAGTTATTTAATTAAAAAACGTGTAAATACTTACCATCAAAAAGATAAGTCCTTTCACTTCGGAGTTCCGAATGACACTAAAGACTGAACGATAAGTGAACGGTGAACGCAAGGTGAACGCAAAGTAAACGGAACGAAGAGCGAACGGTGAACGTTTTGTGAACGGTGAACGCGAGCGCACGGTGAACGGTGAACGCAATACTGTGAACGGAGAGCGAAGAAGCGAACGGTGAACGAACGGTGAACGAACGGTGAGCGAACGGAAAAATGGGAAAGTAGAACGTTTCAGGGACTGTAGCTAGACATGATAAGTAGAAAATTTATTTTTAGCATGTTTGGAATACTCAACATAATGTGTTATATCATGTTCCCAAGGTGTGTTTATTCTAGTCTTGTGTGTTGTTAAAGTGTTGTTTGCGTTTTTTAAAGGATTGTCCCATCTTTTTTACCAAAATTTTTTCTAGTCCTATTTTTAGGTTGTTATTATATTTGTTTAATCTTAATTAAGAATATGTTTAAATATGGTCATTTCTAATTTTTGTCCTTATTTGGTAATTTTTGTTTGGCATACAAATAAATGCTCTTTTACAACAACTGAAAGGTTCATGTTATATTTAGCAAAAAACAGAGCAGAGTAGACTCATGTATTGAGATTTTGGTTTACAGTCAGAAAAACAAGAACGATGGTATAATGATAAAAATAAAATAAAATATTTTAAATAAATTCTTTTAGTTAATTCAAATGAAGGGAAATAATTCTTACCAAAATTTAAGGTCATAAATTAGGACACATTCCACTCTTACAATTACATGCTAATGATAATAAATGAGAGTTATGACGAAATAAATTGAGTATTTAACAGTAACACATCTTTAATGTATTCAATGTCACACACCTACAACATACTCCAGACTCTATATTCTCAGATATTTAACCTAATTTCATCATTCAAAATTGTTGTACATTGACCAATCCATTGTCATTTACACATAGGTATGTCCATTGCCCACCAACTTATCTGAACTATTTTGCATTTGTGAATGATGGTATAAGAAGCATTGTAGTAGGAAGTGTCAAGTAACATAAACCAACTAAAACGCCCAGTAATATAAAGACATATACATGTATTTGCTTGCTTATTTTCATGAATTGCAACCTGTTTCAGAGTACATAATCCTCAAAATTCAATTGCCAAATTTTAATGTAGAGTATTTTATATTGTAGTTTTGCACCAAAACACAAAAATCAACAGATTGATCTTGAGTCTGCATCACAAGATCCCTATTTTTTTTTTTATAATCATAATAACTCTCAAATGGTTATATTATGCCGATTTGTATTGGATATGATAATATCTGAAGTTTGTAAGGTAACATAATTGATAAGGCACATGTTTTATCATGATTGATCAAAATAAGTTTTACAAAGCAGTCTTTGGGACAGGTATACCCCAATTTTAGTAATATCAAGTTTTACCAAAATTCTTTGCAAATTTTAAAAATTAAAATATATAAAGAATCATGCTATCTTGAAATGAATTATACATGTATCTAAAGTAAATTTGGATAAAAATAAAAACAATTCTTTTTTAGTGTTAAGGCATCTAAGAATTGTATGTATCACTCTGTGTGTTAGCATACAATGACCCAGCTTGAATTAATCTTGCAGATGGTAAATATTAAATTCCGCATGAATATAACAATATGCCAAATTCCATAAGTTCAACAATCTCAAGTAAACATAACAAAGACATGTATTAAATAATTTAAGCCAGATTCGTTTAAGTTAGGATCTACCTTAATTACCAAATATACATTTACTAGGTTTAAGGTACATTGAAATACTTATAAGAGAGATTACTCTTAATGACACAAATGTCTATTATTCCTTTATAAATTTTTCAAGTTAAAGAGCCTTTTTTGTCAAATTTTGCCCCGCAAGACATGCTTTAATTGTTTGTATTTAATTCAGCATATACATTTCCTTTGGAAAATCATAACAGTTAAAGAAAAATTTATTATGAGTAAGCAGAGGGTTTATGAACCTTAACGTTTAGGGCGTAAGCTTGATATAAATTTCTGAGATGAAACTATTCTCTTCGAACCATTTTTTTTTTGGGCGGGGGGGGGTGGTCAACATTCTTACAATTCTTGTTTTTGTTTTAACTGAGTTAAATTACCCTGTTGACAAGATGCAATATAATCAAAGATACGGTTCCTTTAATTGAAGATTTATATGAGAGGTTGAATGGGACGATCGGTTCAACTCCCTTTTAACAGAAATTGCGGGTAGGTTTAGACAGTATTGGATAGTTTATAAAATTTATTTGTCATTTTTCCAGGATTCATATTAAATCTCGCTCACTTCAATTAAGGTAGCAAATACTACACATTTCCCATCAGAATGCAACAGGGGAGGACGAGATTACTAGTATTATTATAATTTTGAAAATTGCTGCTTTTCAAAAGCATATCCTTTATACATTAATAAATGTATTACCATGTGTTTACCTATTTTTACACTCTTTTCTGGTATTCTAATTTTTTCCCTATTACTAATCGATAGTTGGTTCATAAATTGTGAAGTACTAAAGAAGGGTTTGAATTTATATAGGTAGGTATATAAAGGGATGGGTTGGGGGGGATTACATGTAGGACACACATTGTTATTGTTAAAAGTTGTTAAAAGTAGCTTAGTACCTTAAGCTAAGAGGTCACAGTATCTTTTCCTTGTCCAATTTCTGTATGACATTTGGGTTTGTTTCAGTACAGAATCCTTTAAGACAACTATAAGCAAAACTTGCAAAGATAGTTATATATTTTCTAAGTTCTATATTACTTTGTCACGCAAGGAAACTTGGTAAGATGTGTTTTAATAATTTAAAAGCCATATAAAGCGTGACAACCTTTTAGATAAATTATACAAGTAACCAATGGAAAAATACAGTGTCGGTAAGAATCAACAATGTTAGAGAAAATAGACGTTGTTTTATACGGACAAGTCCTTGGCTCCGTTTGTAAAACTTGTGTAATCACTTATTCTGTAAATTTTTATTGGTGAATGAGCAGGCCCTGGTCGACGGTGACCATTTGCGTTGAGGTACTGCCGCCGTCACCATGGTTCTTGGCACCCCATTGGTGGCGGTTGCAGTTCCATGATTACTCGTAGTAGACACGAGTAGTCATGGCCCTTGCAAGTGGCGTATTCCGTCGCACCTCAACGCAATTGGACGAGTGCAACACATATTCTTACGCTCATTCCATTGTTTATTGACTTGATTGATATTTGAATTGATTGATTGAGTAATAATTGATTGATTGAAAAGTAATTTACTTGATTGATATTTGAATTGATTGATTGACTGATTGATTAATAATTGATTGATTGAATTTGATTGATTATTGCATTGGTGACGTTCATACACTTGTGACCTACCCAGTGCATGATCCGCCCGATTTGGGTCGTCACATTTGTTGTATTGATTGTTGATTGTGGGTGTCACAAGTGACATTGTGTCAATGTTTGTCATAGCTTATTGTACAGGATTTGGTAAGAGTTATCTTTATTTGAGCGTTAGAAGTTATCGTTTATTTCATTTACGCACTATTGGTCACTGAGTTGTACCTTGTTCTATTTTTATCAACGTATACTCGTCGAACCCGTTTGAGTAGTTTGGTCAGTTATTTATACTGCTGGGTGTTGGCTAGTGTTCGTCAGGTGAGGTCTGGACGCCGTGAGTTATACTTTACCCATGCTTAGTGATCTTGGGTGTGCCTTTTATATAACCAATGCTGTGTGAACTTGGGTGTGTTCTAGCTGTTTCCCCTGCTGTGTGATCTTGGGATTCAGGGATGTTTTGTAGCGGCGTTGAGAGCAAGACCTGGGGGCCGACAGTATGGTTTTCATGTATATAACAGGTCCAGTCCAAACACTATTTCTACCTACGTAGCTATTAATACCTACCTAGGTATTTAAAGCTACCCAAAGTAGCTATTTTTACCTACTTTTTATATTTTCTGCATTTTGCGGCCAAAAGACCAAATGGCGCAACATGGTGAATACCATTTTTGTTTATAACGTCACACTAATGATGAATGCGACAAAATTTTGGTTAAAAATGATTACTTCCTGAATCGGCAATTTTACATTAGTTTCTATGCAAAATTGGAAATATACAAAGTAATTATTTTTTGGCCAAATTTTTGTCATATTCATCATCAGTGTGACTGTATCAAGAAATTTTGTGTTCACCATGTTGCGCCGATCCAGCATTTGGCCACAAAATGCAAGTAAAGCAGAAAGTAGGTAAAAATAGCTACTTTGGGTAGCTTTAAATACCTAGGTAGCTATTAATAGCTACGTAGGTAGAAATAGTCTTTGGACTGGACCTGTATAATGCCACAGCTCAGTAAGTTTTTACACTTTACAATATTTTTGTTGTTAGCTTTTAAGAGCAATTTTCTATGTAAAATTGTAAGCAATATAGCAAGAATGTATATATTTACGCTCTAATTCATTTACTTGTTAAACTGCAAAAATACATGTTTTCTTTTGTAATTTGTTTGTAAAATCTAGTATTTTGAACAGATAAGTGTTTTGAACATTTTATTAGAAAACCCTATGAAAATTGTAGGTGACCAGAATTGTATATTAGCTTTATTCGGACGGGAGGATTTGTTACGTAGTAAGGCTACTTAGGATATGGTGGACCGGACGGGACACTATGGTGGACAACATGGACAATATGGTGGACCATGGACGTGGTGTGGAGTGTGAATTTGTCCAGTGATGACCATGATTGAACTTTTGGCCGTTTTCATGTTTATTGTACATAAATTATGTAGATAAATTTATTGTTAATTTTTATAAATCTTGTTGTTTCTTGGTACACAGGAGGTCTTCCAAAATATTATTTATTTTGGTTAGTAAATTCTATAAAGAATCCATCACAACTTGAGGTCAGTTGTGACATTTTTGGTGGCAGCGGTGGGATAGACTTCCTGTTACCAAGTATACCTGCATTATTTTCATACGTTTTGTAAAAAAAAAGTTGAGTTGACAAAGAGTCGTATTTTTTTTTTATTGTTGACTCGCAGGTTTTGTACAAACTATTTTATTTTTCATATGCATTTTGTCATTTTCTTATTTTCACATTTGTTGTTTGTTGTTGCGTTGCATATTGTAACCATGGAGTATTTACAATTAGGAGAAAAGTTAGGTTTGCAAGGAACTGAGTTACAAGAGTTTGTTGACAGAAAAGAGAGAGAATATTTTGAAAGGGCGGAAAGGGCAGCAGAGAGAGAAGCGAGGAAGATTGAAAGTGAAATTGAATTAGAAAAACTTAAGAAAGAAACTGAATTACAAAAATTAAAAGCTGGAGAATTAGCTGTAGGTCCCTTGAGTCTTGCTTCTCAATCGCTTGCTAAGTTGCCGAAGTTACCTCCATTTGATGAATCTAAAGATTGTATTGATTCATATTTACAGAGATTCGAAAGGTTTGCTTCGTGTGCTAAGTGGGAACAGTCTTCATGGGCGATTAATCTTAGTGCTCTCCTGAAAGGTAAAGCTCTTGAGGTTTATTCTAGACTTCCAGTTTCAGAGGCTTTAAACTATGGTCCCTTGAAGCAATCGTTGTTAAGGCGTTTTCAACTGACGGAAGAGGAGTTTCGTGTCAAGTTCCGTTCTAGCAGACCAGAACAGGGTGAGAATCCTTCACAATTCTTTTCTAGGCTGAATAACTATGTAGAGAAATGGTTGCCTTAGCAGATAGTCCTAAAATGTATGACGGTCTTAAAGATTTGTGTTTAAGAGAACAGTTTTTAAACAGTTGTAGTAAGCAGTTGGGAATGTATCTTAAAGAAAGACATCCGAAAAGTGTAGAAGAAATGTCAAATCTCGCAGACCAATTTATTGAAGCTCATGGTTATACTTCATTCACTAAAGACTTTCAAGTTTTTCAGAAGCAACCATCAAGCACTTACAACGTTCAGAGTAAGAGCAGTGGATCCATTCAAAAGCAACAGACGTACCTAGGATCACTACAGCAAAAAGGTGAGAGGAAATGTTACATCTGTGGGAAAAGTGGACATTTGGCAAGAAACTGTTTCTCCAAGCAGAAGATTCCTCGCGCAGTACCTACTTCGCATAGTACTCAAAAGGCTGCAATGTTACAGAGTCAACATAACTGTGAGTTGAACTGTATAAAATCTAATGACAATTCTAGTTCCAACTTAGAGAATTCTGCTGAAGTCAGGATGGACAGCGCCTTACCGCATCAAAATAAGTCTCACATAGGATCAGCATGCATTCCCCAACATAAACTGCTGCAGTGTTGTGTCACAGACGGACTTGTAAAACTTGCATGTGGACACATATTAACTGTTATTGGAGGCGTCTGTAAGGTTTGTGAAAAGATGCCCGTTGCTATGGGTTATGTCGCTGAGTACTTTGTTAAAGTATTAAGAGACTCAGGTTGTAGTGGTGTTGTTGTGAAAAGAGATTTGGTTACAGATGATCAGCTGACTGGGCAAGTACAGAAATGTGTTCTGATAGACGGCACAGTTCGTACAGTAGAGGAGGCTTCCATCTATGTCGATACTCCCTACTTTGCAGGTGATATCAATGCTTTATGTATGAAAGAACCTGTTTATGATCTTATTATAGGTAACATCGATGGTGCCAGAAATCAGGCAGATCCTGATCACAGTGGTGTAAAAAGGACGTGAGAGAAGAGTGTAGTCAAGTTCTTCAAGCTGTACAGACAAGGAATCAAAAGAAAAACAAAGACAAAGGTATGAAAAAGCTAAAAGTTACAGATTTAGTGGATACTGATATGACAATTGATCAGATGAAGCAACTTCAGATGGACGATTCTTCCTTGAAAGTGTATCGTGAGCATGCAGCTACAGGCAGAAAGAAGAACATAGGTGAAAATATAGAGACATGGTTTAGTGTTGAAAGAGGACTGTTGTACAGACATTATCATTCAAAAAAGGTTAGTGATCAAAAGCTGTATAAACAACTTGTTGTTCCAGAACCTTTGCGACAGAAAGTAATGAAGATTGCGCACGACAGTATCCTAGGCGGAAATCTTGGTACAAAGAAGACTCTAGACCGCATCATGTCGAATTTCTATTGGCCTGGAATCCAGGGTGACGTGACGAGATATTGCCAATCATGTGACATATGCCAAAGAACATTTCCTAAAGGCAAAGTGACGAAGGTTCCGTTGGAGAAAATGCCACTTATTGATACACCATTTGAACGAGTAACCGTAGATTTGGTAGGTCCGCTTTCTCCAATTACTGACAAAGGCAATAGATATATTTTGACTGTTGTAGATTACAGTACTAGGTATCCAGAGGCAGTTGCATTGAAGAACATCGATACAGAGACGGTGGCAGAAGCATTGGTAGAAATATTCAGCAGAGTTGGCATTCCAAAAGAAGTTCTATCGGACATGGGTACGCAATTTACCTCCAACATCATGAAAGAGGTGGGTCGACTTTTATCATTTAAGCAATTAGTAACAACTCCATACCATCCAGCATGTAATGGACTAGTAGAAATGTTCAATGGTACTTTGAAGTCAATGTTAAGGAAAATGAGTTCTGAAAGACCAAAAGACTGGGATAGATATTTACCAGCATTGTTATTTGCTTATCAAGAAGTTCCACAAGAAAGTTCTAAATTTTCTCCATTTGATCTAGTTTATGCACGTAATGATAGGGGACCTATGGCAGTTTTGAAGGAACTGTGGACAAAGGAGGAGAAGGACCCGGAAGTGAAAACTACATACCAGTATGTGCTTGACCTGAAGGAGCGATTGGCAAGAACGTGTGAGCTGGCTCAGAGAGAACTTCAGAAGTCAAAAGAACATCACAAGAAACATTATGATAAAAGAACAAAGCCGAGATCTTTCAAGGTTGGTGATTTCGTTCTTCTTTTGCTTCCAACAGACCATAACAAACTTTTAATGCAGTGGAAAGGACCTTTCAAAGTAGTTGATAGGAAAGGACAAACTGATTACCAGATAGATATGAATGAACATATTCGTTTGTTTCATGCAAATTTATTGAAAAAATACAATGTTCGAGAGGAAAAGAACACAGACTCGACAACATCTTTAGCATCTTGTGTTGTTTTGGAATCGGAAGAAACAGAGGACTCAAGTAATGAACATTTGTTACATCTTCTTCCAATGAAGGCAACAGAAACATTCACAGATGTTAAGGTAAATCAATCACTGTCATCAGATCAGCTTGAAAACATAAATGATGTTTTACATGAATTTCAGGAAGTTTTAACAGATCTACCTGGTAGAACGAATGTTATCCAGCATGAAGTTCATCTCACTACCAAAGAACCAATCAGAAACAGACCATATCAGATACCTTATGCAGTCAGAAGTGCAATCAGAGAAGAAATACAGCATATGATTGACATGGATATCATCGAACCATCAGAATCACCGTATGCTAGTTCGATTGTTGTGGCAAAGAAGTCCGATGGTAGCCAGAGAATATGTGTGGATTTTCGTAACTTGAACAAGGTAACGATTTTTGATCCAGAACCAATGCCAGATCCAGATGAAATCATGACTAAAATTAGTAATAGTCGTTTCTTTTCTAAACTTGATTTATGTAAGGGATATTGGCAGGTTCCAATGAGAGAAGAAGATAGGGACTTAACATCATTTTTAACACCAGATGGTTTGTACAGATTTAAAGTAATGCCCTTCGGTATGAAGAACAGCCCAGCTACTTTTAATAGACTCATGCGGAAAATTCTCAAAGGTTTAGAACATACTGATAGTTTTGTTGATGACATTCTCATTCATACAGAAACTTTTGAAGAACATATTACAGAACTGAGAAAAGTGCTGGAGAGACTACAGAGAGCGCAATTAACAGCAAAACCCTCAAAATGTGAGCTAGCGCAGACGAGACTTGAGTACTTGGGTCATGTTATTGGAGGAGGAACCTTACAGCCAACCAACAAGAAGTTGAGAGCTATCCAAGAAGCACCAAGACCAGAGACAAAGAAGCAGGTTAGATCTTTCCTTGGTTTGATTGGCTATTATAGAAAATTTGTGCCAAACTTTTCCACAATTGCTGCTCCTTTAACTGACTTAACCAAGAAAGGTGTTCCAAACAAATTTGACTGGAAACAAGAACATGATAATTCGTTTAAGAGTTTAAAATCTATGTTGCTCTACAGTCCAATTCTCAGATTACCAGATTTGACGAAGCCATTCATCTTAAGAACTGATGCATCTAATAATGGAGTTGGTGCAGTGTTGATGCAGAAGCATGATGGACGTATATTTCCTGTTGCGTACGCAAGCCGGAAGCTGCTAGAAAGAGAACAACGTTATTCGGTGGTGGAGAAAGAGTGTCTTGCAGTCGTATGGGCTATACAGAAATTTCAGTCTTACCTGTATGGAAGAGCGTTTGTTGTGGAGACAGATCACAGACCACTACTGCATTTACAAAAGACTAAAGCTAATGGTCTCTTTTTCTACAAGCGTTCAACTTTCGAACAGAAGTTATTAGAGGTGTAGATAATATTGGAGCTGATTTTCTCAGTCGTGTTGTTCCTGAGTAAGTTCGTGTTCATAAAGACTTTGTTGTGTATATAGTTTTCCATTTTTGTCACAAAATTGCATTTTGTGTCTTAAGAAGGGAGGTATTGTCACAAGTGACATTGTGTCAATGTTTGTCATAGCTTATTGTACAGGATTTGGTAAGAGTTATCTTTATTTGAGCGTTAGAAGTTATCGTTTATTTCATTTACGCACTATTGGTCACTGAGTTGTACCTTGTTCTATTTTTATCAACGTATACTCGTCGAACCCGTTTGAGTAGTTTGGTCAGTTATTTATACTGCTGGGTGTTGGCTAGTGTTCGTCAGATGAGGTCTGGACGCCGTGAGTTATACTTTACCCATGCTTAGTGATCTTGGGTGTGCCTTTTATATAACCAATGCTGTGTGAACTTGGGTGTGTTCTAGCTGTTTCCCCTGCTGTGTGATCTTGGGATTCAGGGATGTTTTGTAGCGGCGTTGAGAGCAAGACCTGGGGGCCGACAGTATGGTTTTCATGTATATAATACCACAGCTCAGTAAGTTTGTACACTTTACAATATTTTTGTTGTTAGCTTTATACAGCAATATTCTATGTAAAACTGTTAGCAATATAGCGAGAATTTATATATTTACGCTCTAATTCATTTACTTGTTCAAAGGCTAATATACCGGTATGTTTTCTTTTGTAATTTGTTTGTAAAATCTAGTATTTTGAACAGATAAGTGTTTTGAACATTTTATTGGAAAACCCTATGAAAATTGTAGGTGACCAGAATTGTATATTAGCTTTATTCGGACGGGAGGATTTGTTACGTAGTAAGGCTACTTAGGATATGGTGGACCGGACGGGACACTATGGTGGACAACATGGACAATATGGTGGACCATGGACGTGGTGCAGAGTGTGAATTTGTCCAGTGATGACCATGATTGAACTTTTGGCCGTTTTCATGTTTATTGTACATATGTAGATAAATTTATTGTTAATTTTTATAAATCTTGTTGTTTCTTGGTACACAGGAGGTCTTCCAAAATATTATTTATTTTGGTTAGTAAATTCTATAAAGAATCCATCACAACTTGAGGTCAGTTGTGACAGTGGGGCAGCCCTGTGGTAGCCCCAGCAAATTGATCACCGCGGCCAGAAGCGCCACATTAAACAAGCAAAATAACATCCATATTGTTTGTTTGATTTATAGGGAATCTGAAATAATAGACAGACAGACAAACAGACAAACAGATAAACAGACAAACAGACAAATAGACAGGACAAAAACAATATACGCTCTGGATCCATCAATCCGGGCGCATAAAAATGTGAGAAGAATCCTAACTAATTAACTAATGCCTAAAGACTAATTAGTGTCTGATACGAAGAAGTTAGCGTCACCACCATGTTATCGCGTGCACTGTTAATGACAGTCAAATATTACTTAATAAAAAAAAGTCCGGAACAGACCAACAATATAAAATAAAAAAATACTTCAACTACCTTATCTGTAAGCAACATTTATGGGAAAGTTAAATGCTCAAATTATGGAGTTTTTCTCTCATAACCAGAAGTTGACGTTTTTGTTTCCGATGAGATGTCATATTTCGAAATTACAAATAAGTTACAATTAAAGATTAAAAGTAAAAATGAGAAAATGATATTTGCAGTCTGAATAACACATCCAGAAAATAAAAAAAAGTTGAATTTCCGATTACTATGATCACTTCCATTGACGACCGAAAGTGACGACTGAGGCATTTAACCTATGTCTCGCCTACTCCTCAAGATATAATACTTATCGTAGTTTGGTATCTGAATCTTTTACCATTTTTTAGGTCTTACTCAGAGAACTTCCTATTTTTAGGACAGGAAAAAAAAAACATACGAACGGAAGTAGATTTTTCAAAGATGTATCATTTTTCTCTAGACATTTGCAGTCTGAATAACATACAATGACAACTGTCTAATCTGACACCTGTGTAATCCGACACACTGTGAATTCTGACATTTAATTTCGTTCCCATTTTACTTTTTCAATGTTTCTTTACAGTGTGTAGTCAGACACCCTTTCTATTCCGACACAAAATTTGTCTACAAGGTTTCACTGTATTTAAGATTCATTTAAAATACTTCATTTAAGTAAACCCACTGACAATAATTTAACTCAGTTTGATACGAAGAAACAAAAATAAGGTTACGTGAATTGAAAAATACCATTTATTTACATTTTAAATGACTGCATGAAAAAACACATAATATCATGCATATAAACATATAATACAGAATAAGAAAAATTGAACAATTGAAAATACAATCAATTTTATGTCCATAGATATCAAAGGTGGTGTATAAAAATTCGCAAATACCAAAGGGGGAGGGGGTTACACAAAGTCATTCTGTTTCAACCTTACATGTAACAATTCCAAGCAGGGGATTTGCAATGAAAAACAAGATGTGTTTGTGAAACACTGATGCCCCCGTGTAGCAACATAGTGAAGATTAAACTTTTCTTAGATGCAAAGTTAATATTTTGGTACCCAAAGTAGGGTCTACTAACTGGAAATACAATTGTAAAACATGAAAGCCCTATTACCATCTGTTCCAAAGTTATGGCCAGGCTAAAGTTTTTCCATATGTACATAAATCTTCCAGATAAAAGTCATAAGGTCAAGGCTATTGGTATCCAATGAAAAGGTATTTCCAAAAAGATCACATGTTTTAAGTATGAAAGCGCTAGCCCTAACCATTCAAAATATATGGCAAAGGTTAAAAAAAATTATAGTATGTAAAACTCCAAGATCAAGGTCAGAAGGTCAAGGTTATTGGTATTGAATGAAAGGTCTTGTCACAAGAATAACATATGTAAAGTGAGAAGCCCTTGCCCTTACTCTTCAAAAGTTATTGCCAAGGTTAATGATTTTTTAGTCCGGAAATCTCCAAGGTTAAGGTCAAAAGGTCAAGGTTATTGGTATCCAATAAATGCTCTTGCTACAAAGAATAGATATGTGAAGTATGGAAGCTCTAGTCCTTACCGTTCAAAAGTTATGGCCAAGGTTAAGATTTTTTAAAAGTTGGTCAAACTCTAGGGTCAAGGTCAAAAGGTCAAGGTTCTCAATATCTAATAAAAAGTCTTGTCACAAGGATAAAATATTTTAAGTATGAAAGCACTCGCTCTTACACTTCGAAAAATATGGTCAAGCTTTATTTTTTGAAAGAAGGCCAAACCCCAAGGTCAAGGTCAAAAGATCAAAGCTCTTGGTATCCAAGAAGGCGTCTTTATACAAGGATTACATATGTGAAGTATGAAAGCTCTAGCCCTTACCGTTCAAAAGTTATTGCCAAGGTTAAAGTTTTTTCATTAGTACGTAAATCTCCAAAGTCAAGGTCAAAAGGTCAAGGTTGGTGGAATCCGGTAAAAGGTCTTGCCAAAAGAAATATATATGTGAAGTATACATGTCCTGGTATCTATTGTTCAAAAGTTATGGCCAAAGTAACACTTTAAATTTTTTGTGTAAATGTGGGTTAAATTCCAAGGTCAAGGTCAAAAGGTCAAATTTGGTGGTACCCAAAGAAAGGTCTTGTCACAAGGAATGCACAAGTGAAATATGAAAGTCACAGCTCTACCAAATCAAAAGTTATGGACAAGGTTTGAAGTTTTTGTGGACAAACAGACAAACAGAGAGACAGAAAGACAGAGAGACAGACAGACAGCTAGACAGACAGATGGACACGACAAAAACTATATGCCCCCGAAACTTCGTTTACGGGGGCAAAATAAATGCATTTACAGAGATGGCTTAGAGACTGGAAAAGAAAACCTTGAAAAAATTGGACCAAGCAAATGAAAGAGAGCTGAAGGTAGAAAAATTTATTAAAACAACACAACACTACAACTGAACAAGATAAGCAGACAATGCAAATACTTGACCAAAGGTGAACAATTAAGAAAACAAGCTTGATGAAGCAGCAAAATTAAAAGCACAGAAAACTTTTCAGAAAAATAAAATTATTGGGGAAATAAAATATAAGGCAGACACAATTAAGGTTCGTAATGTTTCTTGTGATGAACAGATTAGCTACAACCACCCTGTTCGAAAGAGACAAAACCAGGTATCTCCGACACAACCGCCTGAGATGGCATATCGTGAAAATGATATTTGAATATTTGGAAGTATAATTGTGCGAGACTTAAAACCAAAACGTGTCTACAAATACAGGAACACCAAAGCTACAACCCATAGAGACAAAACTATTTATGGGGCAATGAAATTCTTAGAGGAGTGACAAGTGAAAGCACATATGATCTCATTTCAGATTTGATCAAATGATCTTGAATATAAGGATCCAGATAATGTTATTCAAAATTTTGAAGACTTGATACTGAAGACACAACAACTTCTACCGCAGAATGAGATAGTTGTAAATGAAATATCATTCAAATTTTATGGAAATACAGCCCAGTGTAGGCTGTATGATTCAAGGGGAGAGAGGTGTAAGGACAGACGAGACGTTCCTTAATAAAAGATTAAATTTCCCAAGATTTTGTCATATAGTATTGCTACTTAAACATGTTTACTCACAAAAATTTGAGGTAACTTACGAGGCATTTCTGCAAAATACCAGAGGTAGTTTTTCTTATATGATCCTTGTGGGAGGGAAAATAATTTTCCAATTTCAAATGTTTAAGTGTTTGGATTTTTTAAAGACGTTTAGAAACCGGTTTAGAAATCAAAATGTACATGTAATTCAAATTTTGAATATTTTCCATACATTTCGAGGCTATACAAAACAGATTTTGAAAAACGTCTCGTCCTACCTTAATGCCGTGTAGAAGAATCTATGTGCAGAGAAGGGCTTAGGATATGAAAGCCATAGCAACTCACCAACATCCTTTATTCAATGGCATCATCTATCTAGATCCTGTGGAATTATCAAGGGAGATGTGAATCCTATCATAGGTTTCAAAATGATCAGGTTTTTAACATCTAATCAAGATTTTTAAACCGTCCTTAAATAGTTTAATATAGACTGTCTCATGACTTAATTATTTATTTCGCTATGATGTACAATGTTATATAACATTTTTGAATAAGTTTTCTTATAACATCACAATTGTAATAAGTTTCGCTATAAACCCTGAAAAATACTGAGTCACACCGGAAACAGTAATGTCACGCCGGAAACAGTTATGTCACCCCTGACAGGAACAGTTATGTCATCCTTTCGATCACGTTCACGTGTTTTTACGTTACGCATTTTAGCTCGGGTTCGAGATGTTATGACGTCGGTTGCTAAACAAATGTAAACAACGGAGCGTTATTCTTCACGTCAAGGAGGCATTTTTTGGATTATTTGTGTGAATTTCAACGATTTTGAATGATTTTACATTTTCTTTTTATTTTAAAAATGTCATATAACATATACCACATGGCTTCTAGGGCGACTTTACAATAATATTTGCCCCTCGGTGACAGGAAAGCCCTGGAGTGTTATGTCACCCTCTGCATTCGGCATCGGGTGACATAACACTCAAGGGCTCTCCTGTCACCTCGGGGCAAATATTCCGGTATTTCACCCTCGAAGCCACGTGATATATGTATAATGTCACTTTGACTCTAATAGTTTCCTCTATTGGCATTGTGACGTCATTGCATTGTTGTTGACGTTATCACCAAATATTTACATTTCCTGATGTCTTACCTTATGTAACAATGCTAGTAAAATTGAAATACAATTTTCAATGACATGCAGTTGGTCACATATAGATTGTGTATGGAAAGTAAACTGCACGAGCAATTTGGAAAGTTCTGACTATGACGTCACAATCATGACGTCATAGACACTTAACGTTGCATTTCAAAAGCAAAGTCTGAATAATGCCTTTATTTTTTTGTAATATGAATAAAAACGTAAAATAGAAATATAAGAAATAAAATATCATTTTTTTTTTAGAGTTTCATCGGGTTATGACATGGAGTCGGTACGTATCAAATCTACTAAAACGGCGTTATAGAATTTGATCACGTGCCCGACTTCATGTCATAACCCTATGAGAATAGAACCCAATGAGAATAGAAGTGAGAAACTAATGTAAAGAGAATAGAAATGAGATACTAATATATAAATATTAAAATTTCTTCACTTAGGGCAGTTATGTTAGTTTAAGAATTGTTGTAGAAAGTGCTTTATAAATATAAATTAATTTTATTACAACGTGTATTGGTAACAATATTCTGCTAAATCTAAAATACAAAAAAACTGTATCTCACTTCTTCTCTCAATGACTGCATGTGTAGTGTACGACATGTGTAGAGCTGCAAGAATTATATAGGCATCGAAAACATTTTTTTTGACTTGCCTAGATAGCCGATCGGTAGAGCGCGCTGTTCCTGTACTACTAGGAGACAGATTCCGTAGGTCGAGAGTTCAACCCCGGGCTGGGGCGAAAGTGGGTATTCTTATAAAAGTGAATTTCTCTGTGCTTTCTATATTAATATTTTTTTCACTAAGGGCAATTATGTAAGGTTAAGAGTGGTTGTAAAATGTGCTTTATAAATAATACTTAATTTCATTATAACCTGTATTTGTACCAATCCTCTGTTAAAACTAATATCCAAATATCTGTATCTCATTTCTATTCTCACAAAATGACCGTGTTATGTAGGATTGATTGATTGATTGATTGTATATTGTCTAACGTCCCTCTCGAGAATTTTTCACTCTTATGGAGACGTCACCGTATGCCGGTGAAGGGCTTCAAATTTTGACCTTTACTCGCCACTCAGGGCCATTGAGCAGTGAGGGATCTTTATCGTGCCACCGCCTGCCTCTGACACGGGGCCTCGGTTTTAAGGTTTCATCCGAAGGACCCGCAAATTTCACTTCAAAGTGCCGAGCGCATGGCGAAGGAACAGTTGCTACCCATTTTTATCGACTTAGGTCACTGGCGGCCGAGAAACGAACTCACTACCTCCCGATCACGGAACGAGCGCTCTACCGACTGAGCTACCGTGAACGGTCCGTGAAATGTAGGAAAGCGCCTTAAGAATAACATAGGCATCGGAATCAAGTTTTCTTGACCTGGTTAGATAGCCGAACGGTCTAGCACGCTGTTCCTGTACTGCAGGAGACAGATTCCGTAGGTCGAGAGTTCAACCCCGGGCTGGGGCGGAAGTGGGTTTCTTTATATTATATATATGCCGATGCCGATGGAATTCTCGCAGCGCTGTCCTACACTACACGGTCATTGAGAATAGAAGTGATATACACTTTGTACATTAATTTGGTCATTATTTTTAACAGAGGATTGTTACCAATACACGTTGTAATGAAATAAATTATTTATAAAGCACATTTTACAACAACTCTTAAACTAACATAACTGCACTAAGTGAAGAAATATTTATATAGAAAGCACAAAGAAATTCACTTTTATATGGATACACACTTCCACCCCAGCCCGGGGTTGAACTCTCAACCTTCGGAATCTATCTCATAGCAGTTCAGGAACAGCGCGCTAGACCGCTCGGCTATCAAGCCAAGTCAAAAAAACTTGCTTTCGATGGCGATGGTATTCTCGCGGCGATGTCCTACACTATACGGTCATTGAGAATAGAAGTGAGATACAGTTATTTGGATATTATTTTTAACAGAGGTTAAAACTACTCTCTAAATAACTGAGCGTCTGTCAATCTTGGGTTATGGTCAATCACCACGACTCTCATGTCCTCCAATTTGTGACCCTCAGGGTTGAAATGTTCCCCAACGGTTTCCTTGAGTTTTTGGGTCCTAATGGTCGAACGGTGGTAATTGAATCTCCTGCGGTTATCTCCTGTTTCACCAAAATACTATTTGGAGCAAACTTGGCAACTGAAGAGATAAATGCAGTTGTCAGTGTAACAGGACAAATTCTCTAGCATTTTGTAGCTGCGGCCTGTAACGGGGCTGTTAAAACTGTCTGTGTCAATGCTGTGCTTACAAAGAAGACATTTTCTGTCATAGCAAGTTTTAAAGCCCCCGTTAGGTAATGGGTTGTCCAATCTGGTTCTTACTACCATGTCCTTTAGGTTCCTTGAACGTCTTTATGCATCCAATGGGGGTTACTTAAAGATCTCTGCCATTCGTTTGTTTGAACGGAGAATTAGCAGGTTCGCAGCTAGGATAAGGCTGTCCGTAAAATATCAGACTGTTCAGACCGTAATGTGGGATTTTTAAGATACATGTATGTAAGAAGTAGCTTAATCAACCGACAAATTACGAATGGGAATATCCCTGGATTTATAATATGGCTATAAAACCTGTGTATTAAAGCCATATTAATTGTTTTTTTTCGCAGCACATATTATTTTGAACAAGAATTTTTTTTAAAGTTTTTGGGTTTTGCAATTTAGTTTTAGACCATAACTCCTTATTGTTCCGACCGCCCTTCTTAAAGTACCCCCTCCCCCCCCCTCTTTCGACCCCTACTAGATCCGCACATAATATCATTTTTAATTTTATGCTACAGAATGACACTTT
Source organism: Saccostrea cuccullata (assembly GCF_032062105.1). Classification (NCBI taxonomy): domain Eukaryota; kingdom Metazoa; phylum Mollusca; class Bivalvia; order Ostreida; family Ostreidae; genus Saccostrea; species Saccostrea cuccullata. The sequence continues at coordinate 117,232 of NW_026919480.1, forward strand.
TTAAATTTTCCTTTCATTTACCTTCTCGAAACCCTTTCCTCGTTTAAATGTCCATTGAAATGAATTGTAGCGTCACGGTAGCGACTATGACAAGACGTGGCTTTGAGGTATCTTGTGGGGATTATATCGATCGAAATCTCAATAAAATTGAAGAATTCAATAATGCAACAGTGAATACAATAGACTACAATTACTGATCACCGTTTTGGGGTTATGTTCGTTCGTAAGATGTCGGTGTTTCTCTATTCAATCAAATGGCACATTATAACCAAAATTAAACTCTTTAAGAATATCTTAATGTTTCTTTAACCCACTTTCTACACGATTTGAAGATACTTAAATCTACACTGCTTGAGGATGCCTCCATATGAATATAACTAAATTTCAACACAGAAGAAAAGTGGGAGCTCGAGGTGTCAGAGGTCTTTTTCTTTTAAAGCATGTGTGTAAAATGTGCTATTTTACATGGACACTAAGTTGTAATTCCCTTAATTCAGTTTTGGAAGGGGATAAAGTAACAACGCAATAGTACAGTACTGTACAATGTACGTATGTGTGTATGTGTGTGAGAGGGTGAATGTGTGAGGGTGAGTGTGAGGGTGTGTGAGTGAGGGTGTGTGTGTTTGTGAGGGTGGGTTGGTGGGAGGTTGTGTTCCATGGGATCAATGTCTGTAATTGGCACAATAAAGATTCCTAACTTATTATAAACAAAGATCCTAATTGCAGAGTGCCGAGTAAGGTCTAAAGATACCATTGACGTCTTCACATGAGTAAACAATTCGTATATTGAACTTATAACAGCGTAAAATCAATCAAACAATGAACCTTAGTGCTCAAACACTTACCTCCATTCCCAAAAGGATTAAAATAAATAACATGTCCTCTTTGTAATTGGTACAAACCTATAAAAAAAATGCATAGAGAAGTCATCTTAATTACTTTTTTAGCATTTTAATGTAGAAGGGCGTACATTTTTTTTTCTTACAATATCTTATAATGCTTTAATTTGAAAGACTGTTAAATTGGTTTATTTGTTTGATTGCTTGTTGTTTAGGAACATGAAAAAAACGTATGCCTAAATAAATATATAATATTTAAGCTTAAAAAAAAAATAAAGCATTAATTGTAAATAAGGGAAGAAGATATAAAATGCATTTAGACCTTTATGATCTTATTTCAAGTTTAGAGACAAGATAAAATAATGATGAGCAGTTTTTCGCCATCATTTAAAATTAAACTGTGACGCAAGACTAACGCAAAGTATTAATATTTGCAGTTATTTTGCGTCGTAATTTGCAATGGAAGCACAATATATAATGTTAAATGCTCAGCCCCAGGGAATCAAAACTTTAATATTCAAATGACTTTCATTACGGTTCTTGATATAGTAATTCATAAAATCAATAATTAAACAAAACCAATTAGAATGTTTTCAAAATAAGTGTATCGTTTGAAACCCCCCCCCCCCCTCAAAGAAATCTTTACTTTTAAACAAACGAATATATGTTATCTAGTTTGAATATAGTTATATATAGTTTGAATATATTTGCACCAGTAATAAAAAGAGAATAATACATACCCTTTTCCATATGACATCCTGTATCTGCCTGAGACACCAATATCAGCCAGAGGGCCGAAGGCCCGAGGGCTGATATTGGTCGAGGGCTGATACAGGATGTGATGTGGAAAAGGGTATGTTTTATTATTATATTTATTACATACTTAGTAATGAAATACAGAACACATTAAGATGAGAAGAAAATAAGTAAATAATCATGCACGGACTTCTTAAAATGTACACAGTCTATTGTCTCATACAGTTTCGGTTTGTTTCTGTACTTCTATCTCAAGTCTCCCCAATCCTAATTTGAAAATAATCTGTTACATGTGTTTGTAAAGTTAGACCAACCTTATTTTCAAAGAGTTAAAATAAAGAGAATATGAACCCACAAAAAATTGTGTATGATCACAAGTACTGTTTTTGTGGTTTAATTTACTTAGGATGTGATATTGACGTCACAATAGCTGTATCAGCCCTGCAGGGCTGAAATGGATTTGCAGGGCTGATATAGGTTATCAGCCCCGCAAATCCATATCAGCCCTGCAGGGCTGATACGGCTATTGTGACGTCAGCCATATCGCATATGCAAAAAACCTGTATTTATTACTAAGTATGTAATAATAAGTTTTAAGCATTTATTTTAAAAATATTTTGTTTTTAAATATGGTTACATTTACAGTACAGGCAACGCGGATCCCGTATTTCCCGCGTCCCCGCCGCGGTATAATCACAACGCGGTATTTGGCCAGGTAGACAGGTAAACCGCGTTCCCTCCGCGGGAAATTCATCACTTACCTGTCCCCGCCGCGGTTAAATCATCGATCAATTACTGACAATTAGTATCGTAAACAAACGGGAGTTATCTCCCCGAATTGTAATTTACGTGACAAAAAAAAAAACAAAAAAAAAAACAAAAAAAAAAAAAACAAAAAAACAACAAAACAAAAAAACGTGTGTTTATTAATAAATTTTTGAATAGAATTTAAACTAAGAAAAAATAAGTTTATTTTTGTTTCTAAGATTACATAACAAATCGACAATACTTTACAGGTAAGAACATCTAAGCTGAAGAATAACGGTAGCTGGCCCCGCCGCGGTGTAAACACGGTCTCAGGTAGCACCGCGATCAAAACCCGCGACGGTGTAACGCGGAAAGGATTAATACACCGCGGAGGGGACGCGGTCTAATACGGGATCCGCGTTGCCTGTACTGTATACACCTGAATGCTAGTAGAAATACTGGTAGGTCTCACAATCACGCTATTTTCTATGCATGTATATTTGAATTTACTGATCATAAAAATTCTGCATTAAAAAGCAGTTTTCATTCATCAAAAAATATTCTAGTGAAATATTCTATTTGACTCTCTTTGATCAAAGGCAGTTTCTCAGTTTTGTTATGAGATTTTCATTTCGTTATCATTCAAGATTCATTTAGTTTATTTAATTATGATATTGCCCAAATTCGTATTACTAATTGATCGTCGATCTTTTCGAGTGATAGTCGTCTATTCATAGACATCCTCAATTTTTTATTCATCTTACGTACGACGAAAATCTTCCTTTGGGGCTAATATTTCAATTGTGGCGGAACACTTTGATTTTTTAACTCTGCTTTTTTAACTCTGTATTTTAACTGCAATTGTGGTGGCATCGCCATATAAAACGTCCTATGGAGAACCCTGGGTGAGAATATAGTTTATAAATTGATATAAAATTGGTACATGCAGTGTGGATCATATTAAACTATACATATAAGACAAGAATTCTCTTCCATGCAATCTTTGCAAAATCTCATCAAATCTGTAAGGTAAAAACGGGGATCCACCAGGTCGTTGTTCAATCGGTTCATCATTTAAAATTATCAGTATGGCGAAAGTCAGACCTCTGTTTATAAGACAATATAACACTACTTGAAAACAACAAGAATCAAGAAACTAACCTTAACCAAATGTACCTGCTATTCTTTGAAAATTTTACAAGAATAATTTTCTAATTTAACAATACACCACAAACCGTTACCCCTTCAAGCTCCCAATTGGTAAAAACAAAAGCATCCTTTAATTACCAGCATCTTGAATATGGTTCGAAATTAATATGACTAATGTGGTCTTGCAGTTTCCGAGTAGGATTTTTGGAAAAAGGAAATGTGGAAATATTCATAAAATTTGATGCCCATGCAATTTTTCCAATGTCAGCAAAAAAATGGAATTAACTATTGTTAAATGTTTAATATATATATGTAATCGTGGAATAGAAGATAATGGAATGCGAGTTTTTTTTTATTTTATATAATATTTTTAATAAATTATCTGACGGAGAGCTTTAAATTTTTCTCCTATTCTAGGCACTAAGGGCCATTGAGTCTTAGTGAGTGATATTTTTCGTGCTAGCACTTACTGCGACACGGGACCTAGGCAGACGCTCCAACCACCGCGCCACTGCGACGACCACACTTAAAATACAGACAATGAAAATAATTTTTCTATGCCTTAGCATGTGTCTTTAGATAATTCTAAACATCTGCCAAATTTTTCGTTGATATCTCTTTGAACAAAAAATATGTCCAAATTTGATGCTATAGTTGTCATGAGTGCAATACCTTTTTTTGACATTTGAAATTTCAATATTACTTTTGTGACCTGTGAAAAAAAAATTGTTTACGTTGAAAAAAAAAAGACTTTTCTGATAATATTCAAGGTATTGAGATTTGATTGTGGGCTGATGAATTTTTCTTAATAATCAAGTTGCTGTTATGGCTCATGTAAATAAAATATTATACCATGTCATGAGTCCAATTGAAAGATAGTAGTGTTGTCCAAGAAGACTAATTGTAAAAATCTGAGAGGAAATTAAGACAAAAAAGAAATTGTAACTGATTTTATATAATTTAAAACTTAAAAAAGGTTATGCATGTACATACATCACAGGCAGCATTAGAGAATATCAAGTTTATGTACATGCATAATACTGTCAGGAGTACAATATTTTTTCTCCTTGTTTGATTTAAAAAAATATATATTTTGGAAAATAAAGACACAAAGAACATTTTCACCACTTAGGTATATTGATTACGAGGTCTGCCTGTGCTTCCGATCCATTATTTTATGGACGGGAGTGCAACGCATTTATTCAAAGATTCAAGTTATATGACAAAAACACTTCTATTCAAGCTTTGAAGTATTCATTATTTAATAATGATATTTTTTGTATAATTTAGTACAAGATTATTGACAGACTTAACTCAGGTGTCTTTTTATCTCTATATTTTTAATGAACGTTCAAAATAAGCACACAAAAAGTGTCATAAAACTCAAGTAATTCTTTCTTAATTCATTGAAACAAAAAAAAGATCTGCGGAATTGACAAGTTTTATAGGACTGAAACATGGTCAAATTGTAAATGAACGCAGGCTAGGAGAGGTTTGATACATGAAGGACTTTCCTTGTTTATAATCTACGCAGCTAGGATAAGGCTGCCCGTAAAATATCAAACTGTTCCAACTGTAGTAACTTTTCTGAACTACCTAGATATAACGTCATAATAAAATATGACGTCAAGTCACTGCATACTTGAACTGACATGACGGGGAAAGTGTTATATTTATTACACGGCATGTAGATTTAAATATGGGGATTTGTGTTTAATTCAAGAGTAGGGTTTGTTTTTTAAGCTTGTGTGTGCTGTTATAATGTTTAACATTTGATATTTAAATATCTCTATTCCTTTTGCTTGTCAAATATGCATATATTCAAGCAATAGCGAAAAATTATGTTTGAAACGCTTCCCTTACACTTCAGTAGACTGAGTTTGAATTTACGAATCGTGTCTATATTGGACTAGCACAAGTGAAAGACAAGGATAAATTGAAGATATTCTGCGTGAATCTAAAAGAGAAGTATGTCTTCTAACTGAATTTTGCTGGGGGATCGTATGTAGTTTATCCGTTTTTGTATAAATCGCGATAAAGATTGAAAAATACCCCTTCTTACGTTGATAATTTTAATTTATCGTAAAATATTTTCTTAAGAAGAAAAAATTAAACCTGTCTCCAGCACTTTTTAGGAACCATGGATCACGATGAATTGATCTATGTAACAAACTTTGCACAATAATTGTGTTTTGCACTTGTGCCGATGCAATTTTTGTGCAATATTTAAGAATATCAAAAATGTCCGTCACGTGATCAACACAGTCATCTGACATCACAGAAATGCTTTATTATAATACCTGATTAAACTGTTATCTCAAGTTGACTGCAATTTCAAACAAGGATAACATACTGAAATTATAATCTAGCTCAAAATAAAATGTATATATATTTTTTTAAGACATTTTAAGCCCTCGGACAGCTTTATCATAACTGCGTATGAGAGGCATTTTAAATGAATAAGATCAAAACGATAGTGTAGTGAGTAAAATCTATTATAATCCTGTAGATATACATGAGTACTATTGACAAATATTTTAAGATGCCTTCTACTGGTGTTACTACTTGTAAAGGTTCAACTCCAGTTTCTAGAAAATTTCCAAAAGACAGTCAAAAGGACAGCCAAAATGGGATTTCCCTCTGAATCCCCTCAAAAACTTACAAAGGAAAATCCCATGCAAATAACAATGAATTCAATTAAAAAAACAGATGACTGGGATTAACAAAGAACTCAAAACTCTAGAGAATTATTGAGGAGTATCATGAAAAGTTTGAAAGTGTAAGAAGAAGTAGCAAAACTCAGAGAAAAGAATGAGGAATTATATCAAGAAAACAAAGATATGCAGAAAGAAATAAGGGATCAAGAACAAGCGTTAAATGACGTGCATAATAGACCGAAAAAAAATGAATGGGTATCAAAGTCAGCAGTTTCAAAGGAAATTACAATGAACAAAATTCAAGGAAGAATAATATTTCAAAATCATAGTTTACCAAAAAAGAAAGAGTAAGAACCCTTACAGATTGTGAATGAAGTATCCGAGAAAGTGGGCAAACAGATTGAAGAAGATGACATTCTAGAAATCCACAGGATTTCAAGAAAGAAAAACCAACACCGGCCAATTATGATAACGCTAAAATCCATCGAAGCCAAAGTAAAAGACAGGAAGAAGCGATCTGACATTAAAGATATAAAATTACAGAATGATGTCAAGTTCAGAGTAACGGATGATATGACTTACGAGAATGCAGCCCTTATAATAAGCCTCCCTCAAGACAACATAATATCCACTGCTCGGTATTTTAATGGATCCATTTATGAACAATGTTGCACCTGAAGAATTAAATTCCATATTTACGACGACATCGATATGAAAATGGGGTTCTTTAGCTATCCGTGAACATATGCCTATCCGGTGAAATAAAATAGACATGACAAGGAACCCAAGGCACATATATCATTAAACTTGTCAGCTTGTGAGCCATCAAGCAATGATGCAGATTTGTATTTTCGTTTTTCTGTCTTTATGTCTTTGTAATGAAAATGTATGAATTTTTCTTTGTTGGAAAAGAAATTTTATTCCGATCGAAAATGCCTGGAATCGTGCAATTTTGTCTTTGATTTTATGACAACATTAACTTGTTAAGCCATAGTTATAGATCATCTAATACAGGCGGATAAGGAATAGTTAAATGAGTTTTGATATTATAACATTTAATTGTAGAGGGACTTGGAAACTAGAAAAGAGGAGGGACGTACTTAACTATTTTAAATCGAAACAAATCTCAATTACTTTTTACAAGATACTTATTTCACTCTTGATGATTACTAACAAGTTAGATCTCTTTTGGGCTATGATGTTTACATATCTCCTGGTCAATCAAATTATTGAGGTTTTGCAATTTTGTTCAATAATAATTTTGAAGATAAAATACTGAATGAACAAAAGGATAAAGAAGGTAACTGGCTTGTTCTGTAGATCAATGTATTTAATAAACATGATATATTTTTAGTAAATGTAAATTGATTACATAATGATGATCGAATATTATCTAGCTGACATGATTTTAAATTTTGAAGGAAATTTGTAATTTAGGGTGGGGATTTTAATCTTATTCAAGTTGCACATTTAGATCACTTTAATTATAATAATTTATAAATTAAAAAGGCAAGGGAAACGGTTCTGACTATGAAAGTTGTACATAGTTTGACTTACCCTTGGGGAGTTAAATATGAACAACGTAAAAGGAATACCGGTATTGTAGAGTAGGATTTTGCCCAGCTCCCTCCCCCCGGAAATCGTGCTCTAGAGGGGAAATCTCACACTAGAGCCAAATTTCACCTTCTTTCTTTCTCGAGTAGGATTTTCCCCTTCCCCTTCGTTATAGAGTAAATGTAAACCACAGCCGCAATATTTTTCTGCGAAAAAGATAAACGACAAACTGATTTTTAAAAGGTAAACTTACAATGTATGTTGTAAGGCAAATCATGGAATCTCAACAAAAATATTTAGCTTTCAAATGAATTGTAAATATTCTCAAAATATAATGAAACAACTGAAATAGATGTCTAGATTGGTATACATTTTTGGACTATTTTGGTTGTAAATGATTACAATAATAAATGTTCTAAAATATCTAAAAATTGTCAATTAACTATAATGTTCAAATCTCCACCTTTCTGTAACCATCCTTATTAATCTACATATTTTGTTGTCATATTAAATCTCCTTAAATCCCATTTTTGTGAAATTTTTAATGAAAAATTAAACTTTTGTTTTACTTATCTAAATAGGACTTAAATTGTAATTTTCAAGATTTGTTTGTATCATCTGTCCTGAAATTAATATTTGATTTGGGGGAAAATTGCCCCATGGGGAAATTGCACTCTATATCTACTATACGGAGTAGGACCCCCCCCCCCCCGAAAAATTTACTCTGGTGTGAGATTTGCGTAGGGGAAATCCTACTCTAGAGCAAGTTTTCCGGGGGGAGGGGATCCTACTCTAGAGCCAATTTTCTGGGGGGAAGTCTACTCTAGAGCCAGTTTTTTTAATTGAATGTACAAAGTGTAAATTCTAAGGGAGAATTGTATTATGTGTAATGAATATAAGAGTTATTTCCTTTTATGCAGCATTGTGTATAATATTAAATTGCGCATTAATAAATTTATTATATTCTCAATATTGTTATTATTCATTTCAGGAAAATATTATTCTTCTACTACTATTAACAAATTGTGCGAACTCTGACAGGCGTTTTCGTTATTTACCATACCAAAATCCTGTTACATCAGTCTTATGTAAGAACTGTAAAAAACATTATACGAAAAATAAAGGAACAGTATACTGTCCCTCCGTATGATGATGAATTATTTCTACTCAAAGATGATCAATTATTTTATGAACAATATTTGTTGAGTACAAGAGTTGCTACATGTACAATTCATTATTTTTCTATAAAAAGGAAATTCAAAAATGAGAAAAAATGATTTTCCTTGAAAACGAAATCAAGTATTTAGAATCATTAAGAAATATTTATAGATCAACAGAAATTTAGAAAAGTGAAATGCTGCCCAAAATAGTTTGAAAGAAATAAGAAAAAGGTTTTTTTGTTAGAACAAAACTTTAGTGGATTGAACATGGTGAAAAACCGATAAAATATTTTTTTAGTTTAGAAAGAAGAAATTTTAGTAATAAAACTGTTAACCAACTAATGAACAGTAATTGTATTATTATTACTTTACGGGAAGAATTTTATCAGAAATTGAGAAATTGGGAAATTTTATAAAAACTTATACACCTTCTATAATAATAACTTACAAGATGTGAATCTAGAACATATTACATGACTGTATAAATAATGATGGTATCAGGGTTCTGAATGACAACATGTCCAATAATTTAGATGGATGTATAATATAAAACATTAAAAAAGCCCTAATCTGCACTTAAAAATGAATAATGATAAATTAAATGTCCAGGTAGTGATTATTTAACAATAATTTTTTTTATTGTTTTTTGGGAAGGAATTTTGGAAGCTTTCTTATCGGATCAATATATTTTTTTTTTTATGTGGGAGTCACCGGGAGAATTATCCATAACTCAGGAACAGGAAATTATTTCTATATTACCAAAGGGTGATACATGTAATCCGAGAGAATTCCTTTCAAACTGACGTCCAATTTCACTTTTTAATACAACATATAACATTTCTTCATCATGTAAAGCAAATAGGACTAAAAAACATTCTTGACTATTTAATTCATAACAATCAAAAGGGCTTTCTTAGATATAGATTTATTGGGGAAAATACAAGAATGATCCATGATGTAATAAATGTTACATATGAAAACCATATTCCTGGTATTGTATTAATAAAATTAATTAAGATTTTGAAAAAGCATTTGACTCCATTTCATGAAAATTTATGAACAGTATCCTGCTTTTTTTGCCCTGGCCATATAAAATGGGTTTCAGTACAATAAACTACAGTCAAATTATGTGTTATTTAAAATGTAATTTTTTTTCCATTTTTTTTAATTTGCAGGGTCTCGAATCGGTATCTCCTACCTTATTTAATCTTTGTGTAGAAATATAACGACATATAATACGGCAAAATAAAAATATCAAAGACATCCAAATAGTGCAGAAAAAAATTAGTTTACTACAATATGCAGATGACAATTCTTTTTTAGATTTAAAGTGCACTTGATCTTCTTTTTCAATTCACAAAATTCTCTGAATTAAAGCCCAATATTTCGAAAACAAAAGCAGTCTAGATCTTGATTGAATCTAAAATTAACACAGAAAATGCTTTATGCAGTGAAACAGATTGATACCTGTACATATATTTTTTATGATTTGCAAAGAAATATAGAAAAAGATAACTCTTCACAAGATTGTAAAGCGTAATTGAGTTCTAAGAGTTAACTCCTTTATATCATGTGTAATGTACATTCTTCATACAGGCCTTTCAACTGCCGCTAGGGTTCGCTGTTATGAACGATAACTCGTTGCTGAAACTTGTTTAGAGCAGGTCCAAGGTATCTAACTGTTACTATGCAAGTCAGTTTTAAGCATTTCCTAAGTGTTTCTTTGCTGTCAATAGAATCCAGTGGTTTTAAATTTAGCGCTAATACTACACTTATTTACTATATAGTTGCGGACACCGTTAAATTAGATATACATGTAAGTAAAATTTTTCATTAAAAAGTGAAAAAGTGAAATCTACCCTCCTTCTTCGTTTGAACCTGATTGAATGTTTATATTCGGTCGTTCTTCTTCGTGCTATGTAACACAGAAAAGATAATTAGTTGTTGCATTTACTTGTAAAAACATATATTTTTATATAGGAAGCGCAAAAAGTGCGCACAAAAAAAACATGTCATTATATTTTCTTACTCATAACAATCGTCAAAGACAGTTAAAAGTATTGAATATAGTCTGTTCCCCATTCATGTGACCCTTTTATTTCAGGTAGAGTGAGGATATTCACCTTCATTTGGTCAACGCTTTTGTGTACAAAACAATGTAAGGAACCCTTTTGTGTACATAACAATACCAACACTGAAGTAGCCTATATGTCATTCGTATAAACGATAACTCGGTACTTAGTTTGTCATTTTTCACACCTGAGTTACCTGTCCTTAAAACATAACATAGTACAATTCCATTATAAATAATTGAGATTTTTAATTATTTAATTTAATTTATGCATAAGTAATTATCTTTTTTTGATAAATTCATGTACCTATAAATCTATCAATGAAATGTTTTTACTATATGTGCAACTTGAAAATTTAGTTGAAAGGACTACTTCATATGTTATCATATGAATAATGATAATAATTGTAAAGGAAAGACAGATAATTTGTTATATTTTTATAATCGGAATATTTAATTTAAATACTATTTGAACATATTTTTATGACGCAATTTGTATATTGCAGAACAATTCGAATTATACTTTTTTCATTATTGCATAATTCCATATCAGATAAAGATGCCATCTCAATAAATGTATAAAACTACAACTGGTGTTTTACATCATACGGCCGGGAATACCCGTTACATAACGGTAGTAAAAACTTTGCTTTTATCAAAATTATTAATTTATTTCCCTTCCGAAACCAAGTCGCAGCATTGTTTAGGCTTGAATAAGGGAGCGGGGCCTAATTTATACGGGAAAAGTTAAGTGTGACGTCACATAAAAATATGACTTTTATTTATTTTTCATTATACCTGAAAATGAAGTAGTTTGCAACTTTAAACTGTATAAGCAAAATAAACAACAATAAAACTTATCAATGCATTTAAAAAAACTTGCTAGTTAAATGCCATGCAGCTGGTTATAGTCAAAGCACTGATCGCGATAAACTTGTAAACATGACTCATTTTGGTAAAAATGACGTATTACATGTGATGATAGAGGCAGATTTAGGAATTAAATGTGTTTTATTATTGAACGAAATATCATTTACAGGTTTTAAATAGTCGATTCATACCAATGCTTATCCTTTGTTTAGTGCGATTTTTAATTAACTATCAAGAAGATTATTTTATTAACTTTGTCGTGTTTTAGTGTACAGGTTACATATTTTTTACATCGAGATGCCTCATAAAATCGAACTTTCGCAAGGACATACACTTAATAGATCTTTACCATTTTTTTAAATATAGACAAAGGATATTTTTCTTAACTTGAAAAGTGCTGCTGCTTTCTTTAAATCGAGGACGTGATTTTATAAATACACAAAATATTTGGTAAAAGTCAAACATATTTTGACGTTGGCTTATGTACCTGAAAATTTAACTATTAAAACACGAATTCTATTCAAAGCAGCAGCACTTTTCAGAAACTACAAGGTATGCAGAAACAATAGCTTGAATTTTTATTTCAACTAGGGTATGCCTTTGCAATATTGAAATTTGTTCATGACCTACATTCAGTACACGAACTATGCTTCATCACGTGACTGTCCATCGATAGGACCAAACTTCACACAGTACAGAGTAGGTTATACTATGCTATTTCCAAAAGTATTTCTGTTCGGTGATACCAAACCAGCTTAATTAAAATAAATTCAGTTTTAAAAAGTATTCCTTTTTTGCACGTCTATTTTCGCTGATTTCTCATAGTACGCCTTAACAGTGCTGCGGTGCGAGGTAAATACAGCAACTCAAAAAAGCTCTCTATAAGTTTATATCGGGAAATAAAGTTGACAACATATCTCGAAAATTAAACGTTACAGTGGGACTCAGAAAGAGATGGATGTAGAATGTCTAATATAGAAATATTTATTAAATCCCTTAAATTAACATGGAATAAAAGAATATTAAGAAATAATTTAAACTTGATACTAAATACTTTCTTCTGAAATTACTGGTTGTAATATGAATAAACTTTGTCTGGTTGGGTCAAAGTATTGTAAACAATAAGATCAAAAACTATAAATTGTTATTTAATTTAAAACACTTTTTTTAAATGTCAACAATCCAAATCGTAATAACTAAAGAATCAGAAATGATGTGGTTCAATAATAGAATTATTCATATAATTTTAGATTGAAATAAATACTAACACGCGTCTAGAATTAAGAATTCTCCACTCTGTTTATTCGCAGCACAGTAAAGGTACCAAAAATGGGCGGAGCCTAATTTGTATGGGAAAACTTATCTATGACAACATAAAAAATATGTCAAACAGCAATTCTTAAAAATACCACAAAATGTGGTGATTTTCTAATTGAGCCTGTATGAAACTATCAAACTACTCCTTAAATTACTACAGCATGCCGTTTTGTCGTTAGTTAAATCCCACATATCAAATAATAACAAGTAACTGATCGCAATCCACTTGTCAATGTAACGTCGGTTCGTAAAATGTGACGTAGTTTGGATACAGTGAGAGGTAGATCAAGTAAAATATTCCTAAAGAAAAATGTATTATATTGTTAAATAAAATATTATTTGCAAATATTCTATAGGCCATTAACTTGAGTTCAATGTCCTCTTCATGATTAATCATGATATATTTTCTATATATTACGTATTTGATTTAAATGTCTACAATCCAAATCATATTTTCTATATATAACGTATTTGATTGATACTGCTGGATATTTGTATGAAAGTATAAATCGGAGGCTTATGTGGTGGTTTTAATACATCGATCTAGTGCAAGGACATACACTCAATACATCATAGTAAGGTTTACAAATCAACTCTAGAATTATTAAGGCATCTGAAATGTGCTGAGACCCTTTTGAAATCTTGAAAAAAAATATCAATACACATGTATTTCATGCCGTTGACCAGCAAAAAATACAGCATTCGGTCATACAAATCAAATTTTAACAATGAAATTGCAGAATTTGGATGGAATCGCAGCACTTTTCAGAAACTACAATGCGTGTTAAAATATTTATAAACTTAACTTGGAATTTTAACTTGAACATGCCTTTGCACTAACCGTTGTGTTATTTGAAAGAGCCTTATTAGTGGAGTATGCATATCAAATATGAAGTCTCTATCTATATATGGTTCAAAAATTATTGCAGAGGTTAAAGTTTGCAGACAGACAAACACACAAACAAACAGACAAACAGACAGACACGACGCTCGTAACTGCGAGCTCTAACGACAACGCCTGGGCGAAGAGAAAATTCGAGCTATGCATATTCATTCCATAGAATTTTTATCCGCAGTAATTTTCATCCACAATGCATCGCTTCATACACAAACGCTAAAACCACGTTCTCGCAAGAATAACGACAAAAGTTAAAAGAAAACTAAACTTGCCTTGATTTAATGAATTTATCTGTTTATTGCAGAAAAAATAATCATAAACTGATTGAAATCAGCCCAGTTCAGGCGTCGGTTTGGTAAAGCAACATGCAAACGACGCCATGTGATGTCAAGAGTCTTAAACGCACCGAATTCCACGTGCGGTTTGACGAGTCCGATCTAAATTAAAACTGGATAAGTGTCTGCGCTCGCCCTAACGGTAGCACGGTCAACATATTATTTATTTCAGCAATCAAGAAACAAAATTTGAATTGTTTTCAATGATATTTTGAAATTTTTATATTCGAATATATCTCGGTCTGCTTTAGAAGAAGAGCTCCGTATAAAGATATACAAAACTGATCAAATCTAAACACTAAAATGTATGAAATTTTTCTTTGTCAAATGATAGTTGATAGCTATAGATATCATATCTAAAAATTTACGATGTATCTGGTTGTTGATTTCATGTTAATTTGTTGACCCCCCAGCCTTCTTAATTAAAAATACCGAAACCTCAACACACCTTAGTTAGTCATAAGGGCACACTACATTTCTAGTAAATCGTGCAAGATAAAAAACCTTACCTTATTTATTGCTTGCAAGAAAACGTTATGGTAATTGTATTGAAAATAGAAAAATAAAATAATCTTGTCATATAAAATACGATTATGCATGAAAAATTGCTTGCAGGATTTATTTCAAGTGTTAAATGAATCACACCTCCTAACCTTATTAATATTCAGGGTCATAAACCAAAGGGAGCATTCATTGCATCAGATATTTTCTTTAAACAAGGAAAGACAACTCAAGATTTTTAATGGTATAGTTAGTTTCTTTTATCAATTTATATACATTTACACTGTGATTAATTGGAGGAAAAAAATATTTTGAGATATATGTTTTATTTCATCAACATCATTTCTGATCAATGTTTATGTTAAATGAGTATAACATTAACACACAGTCTATTTCCAGTATGAAATACTGCTTATGTATATAAATATGTTCACTAAGTTTCTGTTTAATGAATACAGGTAAATTGATTTTTAAGTATGCACTGTACCTGATTTTACATAAGCTACATATCTGCAGCTACTAATACATGTATATATCTCTGGAAGGTATCTATCTACATAATTATATTCTGTAATTGATTTTTTTTTTGGTTAAATGAATTCAAAAAAAATAATTTAAACTGATATGTACACCATTTATACATCATGACTCATATTGTAAAAATAAAAGACAAAGTAAACAAACAGCATGCAATCATATTTGTATTTACAATAAATTATTAAGCACTACATGTAGACAGACAATGAAATATTCAACAACAAATAAGTTGTAAATTACAGGAAGTATGTACAATAAAGATTACGCTGTTTAAAAATGAAGTAAAAATTTATAAAACAATATTTAGATATCCTTCACAAGATCTACAAATTTTGAATATATCTTTAATAAACAAAACTAAGTTCACATGTACATTCTAATTATTTTTTTCGTCCTATTCAAAAAGATTAAAGTTCCATTTTTAAAGAAAGTCAACCTTATAATAAAATTCATAGTAAAAATATTCAGGTGTTTCTTTCTTTACTGATCTGGTTTAAAATACATGTGTAATTAAAATATGCAACTCATATAGTTTAAGCGTTCAATACTAGTGAGAGCTAGCTATTACCCCCCTTTTTTCCAAACATTTTCTATACTGTGACTGAATTTATTAAAACCACCAGTTTTAAGTTATAAATCTTATCTTATTATTGTACAACCTATGAAGTCGCCTGCTTGGCGCAGTGGCAAGAACGTCTCCTTGAGAGTCATGAGTTATAAGTTGATCATTAAATTGCTGGTTCGAAATCCCACTGTCGGAAATAGAGAAAAGACTGTATATACAGAGGTCCTGTGTTGCAGTAGGTGCTAGCACCAAAAAGATCCCTCATTGCTCAATTAGCCATGTTCGCCAAGTAAAGGACAAAATTTGCAGCTCTCCACTAGCAAATGTTGGCATCCCCATGAGTGAAAAATTCTCAAGAAGAACGTTAAACAACATACAAACAAACAATAAACTAAAGAGTCTTTGAATATGCAAATTCTTCTTTTCTTAGAAAGGGATCCTCAAACGATGTTTAGATATGGTTCATAAGAGTAGAAAAGTACTGTATCATCCCAGTCTTCATGAATTCAGCAACCATTTTTATATGGCCTGAAAAATATAAAATGTTAATACATTAATATAAAAGTATATGATTGATATATTTATAATTCATCAAAAATTAATTGAATCAATAAAATAAAGTCACACTTGTTATCTTGAAAGGCTTATTGGACTGCTGAAAAACTGAGATATCCAAGAGATTCAGGTTAAGATATATAGAACAAAAAAGTGTTCAAGGAACTTAAAAATAACTTTGATATCTCAATGTGTTCAAGATATCACTCAGTGTTGAAGATATATACCAAAGTTCAACTCTAAACAGAGTATATAAAATTCATATATGCCATTTATGGTTGCTAATTCAATCTATCATTGTTCATTAATAATCTGCATGAGAAAGAGATCTGCGCAAAATGAGCTAATTAAATTAACAAAATAAAACGTATGCAATGCAAAGTGTTTGCAAACCATTTATCCAATTTGTAATACTGTCATGAACACCAACATGACCCTAGGTAGTCAAAGTTGTTTGATTTAAGATACATCTGTTCTGTTGTTTAACTGTACTTAATTAGACTGCACTGCATTCACTTGATGTCCAACAGCACACATTTTTCACACTTGTCATCCATCATTTACTATCATGATGAGAGTTATGCCCCTTTTCTATAACCCCAAAATATTGCTTTCTCTCTGAAAATTGTAGCTATTTGACCTTATCTAGTTTGTGAGCTCTGCAGATTATTCATAACCAGCTATTTTAATTTGCAGCTAGTTTGATATTTAAAGATTAATTGAAAGATTGAAACTCAAGATATTAAAATAGGAATTTAAATTATGAAAACTGAAATTATTTTAATCTCTACTTAATTTAAAAGCCAAGAAATAAACAAAATGATTTTGCAATATTTACAAACGACTTTCAAAATAAACATTCTGTCTCTAATTATGGCACATCCAATACCCTTGATTTTGGGATTCTGTACTATGATGTATTCGTTAAAAAAATATGATGCATCGCGGCTCTGATAATCTACTAATAAGATTTTATAAAAATCCTTAAATATTCCAGAATAAAACTTTGATACCCCCCCCCCCCACCGTGGCACCACCCCACCCTATACCTTTATGATCTGAACAAATCTACATCTGCTCTGAACTATCTCAGAGTGACTTATCATGACTTGCCTATTCTTGAAAAGAATTGATTTAATTTTATTAGGTCACCTGAGTAACTCAGGTGACCTATTGCTATCCGTTTTCGTCCGTCGTCGTCGTGCATCATGAGTAAACATTTGAACAATTTCAGCTTCTTCTCTGAAACCACTGAACCAAATTTCAACCAAATTTGGTATACAGCATTTATGGGTGGAGCAGAACAAAAATTGTGAATTTCATGGTCCCCGCTCCCCTGGGGCCTGAGGGGTGGGGCCAAAACCACTAAAATTAATGAAATCTTTAAAAATCGTCTACTTTACTCCTGGACATCAAGCAGGCAAACTGTTGGCATGAATGTAATGAGCATTGAGTCCTCTACCAAAATTGTATATTTCATGGCCCCAGGGTCAGGGGTTCTAGTGCTAGGGCGGGGCCCTATAGATTATATAGTGAAAATGCATTATTTCTTTGAAAATCTTCTTCTCTGCTCCTGGGTATTAAATACACTAACTAAGCACATAGTTATGATGAGTAAGAGTGCCTCTTCCAAAATTGTGAATTTTATGGCCCCAGGGTCAGGGGTTCTGGTGTTAGGGTGGGGCCCTATAGATTATATAGTGAAAATGCATTATTTCTTTGAAAAACTTCTTCTCTGCTCCTGGGTATTAAATACACTAACTAAGCACATAGTTATGATGAGCAAGAGTGCCTCTTCCAAAATTGTGAAATTCATGGCCCCAGGGTCAGGGGTTCTGGTGTTAGGGCGGGGCTCTATAGATTATATAGTTAAAATGCATTATTTCTTTGAAAATCTTCTTCTCTGCTCCTGGGTATTAAATACACTAACTAAGTACATAGTTATGATGAGCTAAAGTGCCTCTTCCAAAATTTTGAATTTTATGGCCCCAGGGTCAGGGTTTCTGGTGTTAGGGCGGGGCTCTATTGATTATATAGTAAAAATACATTTATTTTTTGAAAATATTTTTCTTTGCTTCTGGGTTTTAAGCCAATGATCCAAGTATATATATATATTTATGATGAAGAAAGGTGCATCTAGCAAAGTGGTTTTTCTGCCCCCAGGGTCAAGGAGGGGGGGTGGTTACATAGTCTGAAAATAAATTAATGCTTCGAAATCTGCTCTTTGGTATTAATCAACCATTTTATAATTAAAGTTGCAAAATTTTGAAATATATGGCCCTGGGTCAGTGGTTCCTTTGGGGTGAGGTGCACAACTGGTTATAAAGTGGAAGTGTATTTTCTCTTTGTTACTCTGATTTACCTCTGGGCATAAAGTAAATAGAGTAAGCATGCTAAGTTAATAATAATGATAAGCAATGGTGCCTCTTTCAAAATTGTAAATTGTGAATTTCATGGCCTCCGGTTTAAACACGAACCAAATTTAATTGTTTGGAGGTTGTTACACAATACTCAGGTGACCTATAAGGCCTGTGGGCCTCTTGTTTGTCTACGGATTACTATTGTTCTCTCTATTTTATTGCTTTACTCTATTTACATCAATAACATATCTTCACCAGTAAGCAACGTACCTTCTCTTTGGCCTTGACATCCTTTCCTATTCTCGTGGTTGAAGCTTTCATCAGATAATTTGTATTGTTACAGCTGAACTACAATTATGATTAACAAATAAATACAATCCTCTAACTTTAATTAATCCAAACAAAATACATGAATTTGCAATTTGCCAAAAAAAATGAAAGAAAAATACTGACAAATATCATTGCACTACATGCAAATCAGAAAAATATGAAAATCATTTTAAGTTTGCATAATATTCTGATTTATATATTGGCATAAGTTTCAGTTCATTAAATTGTTTGATTAAAAATTATACAACAAACTATATTTATACTGTCCCCTT
Organism: Saccostrea cuccullata; assembly: GCF_032062105.1. NCBI lineage: Eukaryota > Metazoa > Mollusca > Bivalvia > Ostreida > Ostreidae > Saccostrea > Saccostrea cuccullata. The sequence goes on from NW_026919480.1 coordinate 136,705, forward strand.
TAATGGATTTTCTTCTGTCTTGAACTTACATGCAGCATGATGTGAGAATTTTTCCACCCATTCTTTATTATTAAAGGATCTGCAGAAAATAGAACAGAATGTGATTAAATCTTTGAGCATTAAACGAAAACAAAAATCACTGTCCTGATCATGCATTAATTTCAATTATATTGACCCTTTTTATCAACATCTCTCTCTCTCTCTCTCTCTCTCTCTCTCTCTCTCTCTCTCTCTAACTATATATAGATAACTTAATTACACAGGATTCTTTTATACACTGATATGTACATGTATACAGGTGTATATATTGGAGTAATTGGGCGAGTTTCATATTTTTTCTTTGTTTATTCCAAACAGCATGATCAGGATGAAAATAATTAAATACTACTTATAATGTTGCATATTACATGTTATAAATTTATCCTTACAGTTATAACATTGAATATGCAACATTATATCCTTAAAGTTACATGTACAATACTCAAAACAGCCTTTTTAAATTTTGGTTAAAGCTGTTAAAAACTGACAATTGTATTTTGAAAATGTGTTATGAATATTTGTTCAATGAATGTGAATATTCCGGCAGACACTCTGATAACTGGGTTGTAAATATCAAACAAAAACTTTTTGAGAATGGACTCGGATTTATCTGGCTTGAACAAGACAAAGAAATGATTTATAATCAATTTCCTGTAATCAAACAAAGAATAACAGATAATTTCATACAAAATCTCATGGCAGAAATTAATTGTTCAACAAAATGTACTTTTTACAGACACATTGTAGATTATTTAATCTTGCAATATTATTTAAGAAAGTCAATACCTAATCTTTTTAAAAAAAACAAATAAGTAGAATAAGAATGTCTTCCCATTACCTTGCAATTGAAACTGGCAGGCATAGAAATATTGTGAAGGAACTTATAGATTTTGTGAATTTTGTAAAAATATCATAGAAGATGAATTTCATTTTGTTTTAATTCGTCCCCTATACAAGGAATTGAGAAGTAAATATATTAAAAGTTATAACTGGAATAAACCATCCAAACTAGTCCAATTATTGAGTGTACAAAACTTTTCTGAGCTTTGTAATTTAGGTAAATTTCTGCATTTAGCTTTTAAGTTAAGAGATGAAAAAATGTGATTCATTCTTCGTTTGTCCAATCATTATATCAGTATATGTATTTACATTTATTATGTGACTCAAAGTTTTTATATCTAATGTATAGACGCGCCATACCAAGTGACTTTATTATATAAACTAGGCGCTGTTTTTTTCATGTGTTGATACCAAACCATACCAATCTAGTTTTTCTTAATTATATTTGTAATGAAATTGTGATAATACGTATGTATTAAGCAATAAAGAATAATATTATAATAATAAAACAGGCAAACCTTGAACTTTCACATCGCTGTCTTCAGAATATATCCTACAAGAAAAACATTCATTGCACATTATAATTGTTTTGATAATAATTTTCTTTTTTATATATTTGCTTTTTTTTAAATGAAATTAAAATTTATGTGCATGCATTTAGTACAGCATCATGCGCATACATATGGCAGATCATTTTTAAATTCAATCAACAATGCCATTCTTCAAAAGAAAAGATACATTGTACACATGTAAAGATCAGTAATGCCCATGTTTTAAAAGTGAAAAAAAATACTTTCTTGTGTATGTGATTTGTGTGGGATGGTGCATATCATAAAAAAAAACAACAACAAAAAGGATGGAATGTCCAGCAGACTTTAATAGCAGACTTTACAATGCAAGGCTAAAAAATAATTGATTGCTCACTGGACTGGGGTCAGTGAATTTTTTTTTATCTAGGCTAGTAGTAGCCTAGTGGCATAATGATATTATGATGAGCTGACCAGTAAAAAGCCTGAGTGAGCAGTGAAAGATTTTTTTTCTAGCCCTACAATGATTTCACATTTGTCTTACATCATATATATATACATTTTCGAAATTCAATAATCTTTGTTTATGATCTTAAAGGGTCAATTGTGTTTACTTATTTTTGTCATACCTGGAAATGGCTGTTCAAGATGTACATGTACTCTAACCCGCAATAGACAAACAAAAAAGAAAAATATTTTTCATGTTTAATTAGATACATGTTTTCTTACAAACAAAAATGCAAAACATCAATGTAAATTATGTTTACATCCACAGAGACACAGATTGATGCATAATTGGTATGTCTGTCCTTCTGTTACGCTTTGGGGTACCCATCTCTTATCTGCTTATTCCTCAGCTTATGCCACTGAGTGATATTTGATGAGACTTTCACAGAATTTTTATTACAAATTACAATGGTGCATCTTCTATTTTATTTTTTGATCCGACACATATGTGGGTTTCTCGTAGCAAAACATGGACACTAATTCAGTGTCAAAGCTCATTGCTCACAGTACCTCTGGTTTTATAATATTTATACTATCTCATTAGCTAAGTTTTAGATGGGCAATACTTTTAAAGGGAAAAAAGTGGTACATAAAGAAATATTCAAAAACTTTCATAAGCTACATATGTGAAGTTTCATGTCTGATATATTTAAGGAATAACTGTCTTATTTTTCGATTTCATGAAGTGATCAATTGATTGGCTTGCGTGATAATTTGCATAAACGCCGAAGGCGTTTATGCATAAAATTATCACGCAAGCCAATCGATTGATCATCTTCAAGGAATTGAAAAATCTGACAGTTATTCCTTATGATTACATGCTTTGATTCCGCCAATCCACGTGCTCCAAGCACTGTTCTGTCTAACTATTTGTTCCGCCCTACATGTGGTTTTTTTGGAACCGAGGGAATACATTGATAATTAAGGAAATAAAGTACATTTACATTTGGTTATTTTATCTAGGACAAAGACATTGGAAATGTAAATATACACAAGTATGTGAGAACTGCATGCATTGACTCATGTTGACATGGACATGCATCTGATCAGAATATCTATGATATTAAACTAGAAAAGTAACCACCATTTTTTGATCAGTAGGCACTAGTGAAAAACTGCACGATTGATATAAACAGCTGACACTATTAAAACTGCAAACAATTGTAAAGAAACCTTTATCCAGGTACACATGTATATGTGTAGAGGAAATTCGGAAGAACTTCTTGTGCATACACACGAGTACTTTAATCTTTTGGTATTTAAAAAAAACCCACATATGGTTCTCACAAGTCACTGGGTATTGATAAGTAAAAATAAAGACTTTTATACGCGTAATTCTGCATATGCATGCCATGTTAGACTACCTTACAAGTAGGAACGGCCTATAGCGCATCTGCATTTTCTCTTCAACTTAAGACATGCTATTAACATCATTTGACAAACATGCCCTAAAATATTTAGCCATTTTGTGCTACATGTAATCGAAGAAATAAATAAAATTCTACTTACGAGTGTTTTTGTTTACTAAATCAATGTTTGTGGGTTAATCTTGACCGACACAAATACTCCCTTCCACGTGGAAACATGTTTACAAAATCGAGAGGTGCTGTTTTTGACACTTTAAAGTGCAATAGCACTTGACAGAATGAGAAACCGTATACCCAATCTCTACCCAGAGTTGCCGTTCGCTTCGCTACAACGTGGAACGACAACTCTGGGTAGAGATTGCCGTATACCTACATATGTACTTTCACTTTTCAAGTAAAGAAACGTTTGTTGTTTTTTTTTTTTTTGCAATTTACAAACCTTATAATACGAGAAAACATAAAGTTTTACCTCTTTTTTCATGTTGAATTTCTCTCTCGAATTTCACCACGGGCATGTTGCTCTCGTTGAATATCCTCGCAAGGAAAGATGTTCGGACGTTTACGGATTTTGTTCATATTTTATAACATTTATCTCCGAATTATTGCTAATAAGGTTAGGAGGTGTGTGAATGCCCCGATTAAAACTTCTTGCGATATTTTTAAATGCCAAGGACTTACGTGGAACCTTGGAATACCGATGCAATGAGACAGAACTATTTATATTTCTTTTTAAACTTTGCTTTGTGGCTAATTACAATAGATAAATTACAAGTAAGACTGAACTCTTGATTTGATAAAATGGTCTATAAACTGCTTGTTATTCTGAACATGAACGTTTTACCGATTCTCATACACATGTGTTGACTTTGGAATATTCAACAGCTTCTTATTTGGAAAAAAAAAAAAAAAAAAAAAAAAAAAAAACCTGTACATTTACTATACTATGATGCATTTTTGATATATATTAAGAGCACATTTTAGTCCTTACCTGCGAGAAATTTCACTTATATACACTGCACAGGTCCGCCATTTCTTATTTAAATACAGGTGTGTACCCCATTTAACATATATACTTTAAAACTTCCTATCACGTGGGACATTCCACAACAAACCTCGCTTACGCTCTATTGTTTGTTATCTTCAGGAAAATCTTTACTCCTGCAATATTGTTAATTGTGTGCATTCGTTTCCAACCTATCATAAAATAAAACTCAAAGGTATTAAACTTTATTTTTTGCGAACTTTACCTATTTTAAAAGTCCCCATTGTCTTTATATATATAATAATATAATATAATAAATAAAATATAATATAATATAATATAATATAATATAATACAATATAATATAATATAAAATAATATTATATAATATTATATAATATAACATAATATTATGACTGCATGCACTTGAAGATACATGTATGAAGAGTTTGCGTCAAAATAAACTTTCAAAACATACTTTTTTATTGCAACAATTAGTATGTATTTACGATGTACATGAATGTACGAATCCGTTTTCTAAGGCGGCGGTCATCCTAATTTCTTCAATCTTCATGCGATAATGAGGACGCCCACTTCTTTTTAAATATGTGAATTTTTAGGCAGCATTTTTTGTGCCAAGTAAAACACTGTGCTCGAACACGTTAAATAGTCAGCCATCGATTTAAAATATACGTTATTGACATGTAATGGCTCATATGTTTTAAACCTTTGAAAAAAAAACGCTCTTGGGTCTTACAAAATAATTAGGAAGATTGAAAATAGATATATCATATTCTAAAGACATGAAACTGTTATTCATCCAATCTAATTTTAGATCCATTCTTACATATGTACGATGTTAGCTCCACATTCTGTTCGATCAAGGGCAACAAAGTGTGAATTCTCTGTACTTGGAAAACCGTAAGGTTAAAAAAACCATTAATTTTTTCATGTAAAAGCGACAGAAGCGACCGGAAAAGACCCTAAAACATTGCTCTAATTATACATATACTATGGGGTCAGCACCTCAAATGATAGGTTAACCCTTAGTAAGAAGGTTGTTTCAACGAAGTAAAAATATAAGCCGATGGAAAGATTGCAAATGGAGGGAAGACGGTACAATGACAAAGATGCTGAAAGAACTTGACCTTACCTTACTACAAAATAGACGTCAACAAAGTGCACGTGGTTGAGGGGCAGATACCAGCTATTGCACCCGATAAATTTATCAAATTTCAAAAACAGAAAAGAAACATCAGACCCAAAGTGTACGAAGATTACCAATACATCTAATATAATAAACAGTAGCATAAGAAACAGCAACAAAGCAGTAGAAATACCAGACGCAAAGGTAGACCAATTTCAGAACTCGTTCTTTGTGCGTATTGCTATAGAGTTGAACAATCATAAAGAAGAAATAATCCGTGCCTCTAAGCTAGAGAGCTTCAAGTCAGTGCTAGAACATCAGCACAACCAAATGCGCCCTCCCTCCGTCACGTTAAAACCCTTTGGGATCCTGTGACGTAACAATACAGATACAGAAAATTGAGGTCGTAATTTTTACTCAAGCCCTATATCTAATTAAAACGATGCTTGGTCATCTATTTACTCATTTTAAAAACACGAAAATATATAATTTGGTATAAAAAATATTTCTATAAAAACATGAAGCTTATCTTGAAAAAGTTTTCATTTCAAGTTGTGAAATAGGCTGCAATTTCGGTAAACTTCGGATTGATCTCGGTAGTTTACGGAATAAAATGCTTTTTCAGTTCGAGTGAATATCAAAAGGCACAATTCGAATATTTTTATTTCAATTGATAGATGATTCAAGAAAACAACAAGATGATAACAAATTTGCTGTTTAAATACGTTTAAAGGTACATCCTTTAAAATAAAACGTTGTCTCCGAGACTATAAAATTCAAGATGGCAGCGCCCATGAAAAATCAGACAGGGAAGGAACGGTTCAAGAAAAGACTTAATTTGATGCGCACCGAGGTGCTTTAGAAGATCGTACTTGTGAAATAAACTTATTTGTGATTCCATGCATATTTGTGAGGGATGCTGTTATGGTATTACCCTAATTTTAAGCAGTAAGAGACTAAAAGATCGTAAGATGACTCGGAGGGTCATCGAGTTTGATGTTCATTGCCTCAAATTGCGTTCAAATATTGTTTCTTCGGACCATTATTCTTTTGCAAGAGAGCAATTAAATGTGGGTGAAACTCTGGTTAGGTGGTTTTGGTACATAAAGTGCGGAAATTGCTTGCAGTTGGCATCGGTGTTCCCGAAAGCTGAGAAAATCCAAAGGGATGCAGAACTTCAGTGTCTTCTTCTCTTCTTCTTTTTCTTTTTCTTCTTCTTCTTCTTCTTCTTCTTCTTCTTCTTCTTCTTCTTCTTCTTCTTCTTCTTCTTCTTCTTCTTCTTCTTCTTCTTCTTCTTCTTCTTCTTCTTCTTCTTCTTCTTCTTCTTTCTGTCCAGTGCTGACCTCGATATGGAGTGTAGTAGCACGTCGAACACAGCTAAAAGCCTCTTATTTACAGTTAAAAATCGGTTAAAAACAATGTTCTACATGTCACTTAAGGTGATAGGAAGCAGCTATGGTATTGCTTAGCTGCTTCTTAAAGCCTTCGATGGTACTGGCTTCTTTAACATGATCTGGCAGGCTGTTCCAGACCCTGATGGTTCTTGGGAAGAAGGAGAACTTGTACACGTCTTTGTATGTAGGTGTCTGACGGTATTTGCTGCCCCTTGTCCGAGTATCCCCTGGTGTTAAGTACGATGTTGCTGGGATATCAATGAGGTCGTTACTGATCTTATACATTATGATGAGCCGTGATCTTAGTCGGCGTGTTTCAAGGGGCTCCCATTGTAGGTCCTCCATCATAGATGTTACACAGCCTGGTGTTCTATCATAATAATTTCCCTTTACAAACCTTGCTGCTCTTCTCTGGACACTCTCCAACATTTGTATTTGGATTTGCTGATATGGGTCCCAAACAGTCGCTGCATACTCCAGGGTGGGCCTAACGATTGTACTGTAAGCAGCAGATTTAATGTTGGCTCTACATTTCTGTAGGTTGCGTCGGAGAAAGCCTAGGGTCTTGCTTGATTTGGCTCGGATATTGTATATGTGTTCCGTCCAGTTCAGCCTATTGTTTAATGTTACACCTAGATACTTTCCACTGCTGACTGACTCTAGAGTGTGGCCATGAAGGAGGTATTTGTTGGTTATGGGAAGCTGTTTCCTGGAGACATGGATGACTGTGCATTTCTGGGGGTGGAATTCCATTTGCCATTCTCGTTCCCATTTCTCTAGTGACTTCAGATCTTTTTGGAGCTGTTCGGCATCTGCTCTGGAGTTGATTTTTCGGTAGAGCAGGCAATCGTCAGCAAATAATCTTGCGTCCGATGATGTATGCTCCGGCAAGTCATTGATAAAGGTGAGAAATAGTAACGGTCCCATCACAGTCCCCTGGGGAACCCCGGAGATGACATCAGCTCTGGTAGAGGATTTAACCTTTAAGGTGACTTGCTGTGTCCGTTTCGCCAGGAAATCCTTGATCCAGTTCCACGTGTTACCTCTGACGCCATAAAAGTGCAGTTTGTGTAGGAGGCGCTGGTGTGGCACTTTGTCAAAGGCCTTGGAGAAATCCATCAGCACTATGTCTACTTGCTCTCCAAGGGCCAGTGACTTGGCCACCTCGTCCACAGTAATCAATAACTGCGACTCGCATGGTCGTCTTGATCTAAAACCGTGTTGCTGATCTGCCAGTATATTGTAACTGTCATAGTGTTCCATGATTTGGCTGTGTACAACATGTTCTAACAAAATGCATGATATGGAAGTTAAAGAGACTGGGCGGTAGTTTGAGGCTTAATGTCTCTCTCCTTTCTTGAATATGGGGACAATAGATGCTTCTCTCCAGTCGTCTGGCACTTTTCCGGTATCAAGTGAAAGTTGGAACAATTTTGTCATGATTGGGGTTAGTTCTGTTGCAAAGTCATGGTGTCAATACTCAATACACAGATTGTAACAGGTAAGCATTTATTTTTATATTCATCATATACTTAGTAATAAATACACCGATTCTGCACGGTGTGATACGGGTGACGTCACAATACCCCATATCTCGGACCGGTCCGAAAATCCATATCACGTATCGGACCGGCGGGCCGAAAATCCATATCATACCGGAAGTAACATTTGTATAACGTTTAAAAATCAATTTACTTGATTTTATTTTAATATTCATAATAAATCTTTCTTAAATGACATTTAAGGTCTTAATTTTTTTCAGTTACCTAAAAAAAGGCTTTATTAGATTTTTGAGAGAAATGTCACAAACAAGATCAAAAAATTCATCAATGACCATATGTGAACTTGCATATTAAGTGTTTTAAATATAATTATGATAAATAGAATACTACATACTTAAATCCATATCATATGTCACATCAGCCCTCAGACCCCATATCAGCCCTCGGGCCTACGGCCCTCGGGCTGATATGGGGCCACTCGGGCTGATATGACATATGATATGGATTTTAGTATGTAATATTCTCTATATATTTTGCATTTGGAATTTACGCTATGTAATCTAGGCATTGAAAACTAGTAAATATATAATTTAGGCATTGAAAACTAGTATAAAACATTGGAGCTTAATTCCTCATCTAAATTTTCATCTGAAACCATGAAATTTTGGATAAGGCATATAATTTATAAATAGGATTTACATGTTCATGCATCTAAATAATTACATGTAATTTAATTGTATCTATCCTTTTTGTAGCTATAATCTACAGTTCATTGTGGGAGACCCTCAATGTGTCGTCAATATTAAATCTACAATTAATACATGAAAGGATTTTGATGGTATGAACAGTTTTATTATATCATTTAGTAGATACATATATTTTAAATTTGGTGGCTCTAAAATCAAATGTTTATATCTCAATTTGCCCGAGAATCAGTGTAAGAAAAAATTTTCCTACATACAATAGAATACCCCGTCATGTTGGACGGAATAATCTCTGCTGCAAACTTTTAATGAATCACATGTACATTATTAATCTGTATGAAACAATCATTTGTAGTACAAAAATATTTCTCATTTTCAACAGGTGTCCAATGCTGAAAAATCAAAGAACTACTGGTATTTGTGTGTGCTGATTGGTAACGTTTCATGAAGAGGAGTCTGGCAGAGACGATGGCACTTTCTCATCTAAGCTGATCTATAGCTATGTCAGAAATGGTGAAAATAGATTAATTTATGTTTTCTCCCAAAACCATTGATGGCAAACCTAGAGTGACTGGAACATCTAAAGTTCTACAAAATATCGTCCCGAAGTTGTGTGATTTTTTGGCTGCCACATAAATTTATCAATTGTATCTAAACAAGTTGGTCTGTATTATGGATCCTCTACTAAGTGTAACACATACCTTATGAGATTTATGTCGGAGTCCTTATAGTATCTACATTTATATCACAAGTACTATCTATTGTGTCATTAAATTCTTGAAATTTATTTTCTAAGTCATTCTGTATCGAATGTTTATCACTCTGCTTTGATACAATTTACTGTCGCTATCAATTTTTAACTTCAGTATTTCTGTTTATAATTATAAATATTTCTCTTTCAAATTGTTAATGTTCCATGGTAAAAGCATGTTGCAAAAATGACATTATGAATTTGAACGTTTATTTTTACAAGAAGACCATTTTGTAATTTTTTTTAATAACACTCTTACCAATATGTTTTGTTATTTGATATTCTTTAATTTTATATAAAGATAACAATATAAAAGTAATTTTTTGTCATTATCATGGAATAAACTTCTTAGATACCAATTTATGTGACTTTCCTTAGATTTTAGTTTTCATCAATTTAGAGTTATCCTCCTTAAATGAGTGGTTGCCTGTGATGACCCAATTTTTTAATTTGTCATGGCCCATACTTTGATTTTAGAACATTAAATCATAGGGTTTCCAGGCATAAATTTTTACCCATTTGTACAATGGATACGTTAAGTTTTTAATTCAAGTTGTTAAGTTATCTATATATATCAACTTGAATTAAAAACTTCTTCGGGTGAAACACAATATAGGGTTCATTAAGTATACCACATTGTTATACATGATTTTTAGAAATGTTAATTTCTTTACATGTAATTTATTATAATTCATTTATGGGCATACTTATAAAAGACTTGTGTGCAAAATTTTGTTGATCTAGCCTTAACAGAATTTAAATAAATGCAAAAAATGACCCCCAAAATGACTTTTTTTAGCGTTATGCGGTTGCGCTTTGAAATTACAGCATTTTTCAAATGAAATAATTGTTATATATTATACATTTTCATGCCAATAATCATTATCAGACTTTAGAATATATCTTTCAAATTATTTTGGTGCTTGAATTTTCAGGATTGAATAACAACTTTTGAAGATGTGAAAGAAAATGTAATAGGTACGAAAGCCCAGAAGGCTCATTCGAGATTCAAGTTTCGAAATACGAGATTCGAGATTCGAAATACGAGATACAAGATCCAGATTAACCAATCAAAAGTGGGTACAACATTTGATTACTCCCCTTTGTAATGTTTTAACTATCAAGAAATCGTTGATGTATTTATAACAAATGGGTCATTTGCTAAAATGATAATGCAAGAAAAAATGTTTTATGTATTAAAACGAAATAAAAATAAAATTTGGATTACATTTTGAAAAATACATATATAATTTTATTTTTCTCATAAAAAAAATAGTAAATAGGTATATATAGAATATTATATGGTCCTATTGTTGACTTGCGGAACAAGTAGGTCGACTATTTGTTGAGGGAGAATATTGTATTTAATTATAATTAGATATAAAATACTAGTATTATGAATCGTCTCTACACTGCTTAGTAATTCAAGGGTATATATTTCATTACATTTATAAAGGGTGCATTTGTGCAGTGAGACTTGACTGCTGAATTAATAGAACTGTAGCGTTACAAGGTTTCACGAGTACATTTTAGTCTTTGGTCATAACGGTATGGTCAGAGACTAAAATTTAAAACCATAACACTATAGTTCTGCATCTAATTTAGACTCATCTACAATTGATATAAGATAAAATAAATGCCGCATTTTTTTTTGCCAATCTGTATTGTACATATATTTTTTTAATTTATTCAAGAAATCAAAGCCTTAGATTAAGATAAGTAATTAAATACTTAATTTTTATGTATTTCCTCTATCAGGAAAACGAACACGATTTTTGTTTTTCAATACCACGTCGCTTTTCAAATTTTACAAAGTAACATTTTCAGTGTGTTTGGAAAATAGGCAGCTGGGGTTGGTAGGGATGGGGTTATTGTTAATCTTTAGACACTTAACACTTATTTATAACCCCGGATACAAAGTAGACGATACAAAAATATATATACTCCTGATATATGTATTCTATTTCATATTTAAGACGCCATAATATAAATTGAAGTATATCTTGCTGATCAAAAATCCAACGATAATTTAAATTTCCTTCTAATATATATAACACTCTTTCTTGCATTGTAATTTAATCAAATGACTCATTTGTTATTAATATATTAAAACGATTTCTTGATAGTAAAATCATAATAAAGGGGAGTAATCAAAAGTTGAACCCGCTTTTGATTGGTTAATCTGGATCTTGAATCTCGAAACTCGAATTTCGAATCTCGAATTTCGAATCTCGTATCTCGAATCTCGTATTTCGAATCTCGAATCTCGAATGAGCCTTCTGGGCTTTCGTAAATATGGGTGCAATGTTATACATTTTTCACATAATTTTACCCCTCTCATTATGCCACATAAAAATAATGTCAGTATCATTTATTTTCTCAGATTTCTGTCTAAAATCACAGTATCAATGCTCTGTTACTTACAGAAAAAAGTTAAGTTAATGTAACAATTGTCATGAAATTTCATTATGTTTTAATGTGGGAAATTATGTTTTTACAAAAAAAAGTGTCCGTAACCACTTTCATTCTGTGAAATTGGACGGCTCTATAAATATCTTAACTAATTTCCTAGATAGGCATCTCATATAGATACTGAGATGTGTTGTAATGTTCCTGATCATCACCACTGTTTGTCTTTTATCATTACAAATGTGGTTACGGACACTACAAAACCCTGTAGTGTCCGTAACCTGAATTTGAGGCAGTTTGAAACAGGCGGTGTTAAAACACTAATGCTAGTTTATTCACAAGGGTCAGAAGTTTGTTTAACAAGTCAGTCAATGTAGTTTATTTTTCTCCCTCATTTTGATATTGCAACTAATTTGGGAAACCCAGATTGCACCATTTTCATATACAAAATCTTTGGTGTTACATCACCTTGATATTTGCAGATGCTATTGACATCCTAGGATTTAAGTCAAATAGCATGTCATTATTTTTTCATTGTTTAAGTCAGCTGGTGTTACATTTTAAGAAAATCTTGTTGAAAATTCCTCTATTTAAGATTAACTTTCATCCTATTGTAAATAACTTGTAGAGTGTGTAATGTCCGTAACCAAAAGTTGAAAAATAAAAAATCTTTATTTTTTCTCCATAAAATTTACAGATAAATTTTTGAAACAGTGTATTATTGAATTTAGAGATAAAAAGGTGTTTATTAGCTGGAATTCCTTTAGATCATGTGTTTTATTTTCTTTACTGGACACCCACAATGACATATAAAAATAGTTAGACATTATTATCATTAGTTACATAACCCATATTTCTTGTGATTATTGCTTCAGTTGTCTAGTTGCTTATTAGGTAATATCTTAAAAATGTGTTAAATGCAAGTAAATTTGCATTCAAAATGTTAAACAGTAGGGAAGTAATTTGGTTATGGACACTACAAAAAATTTCAAAAAAAAAACAGCTAAAATTACACCAATTTCAGATCAAGTATTGCATATTTAACTGTTTGAAGGAAAATACAATGCTTCACAGAATAAAAGAATAATAATAATATAGCAATATTAGTGAGCTTTATTCCTCAAAGTTCGACTTTTCTACTCGCACATAACACTTGTATAAAGTTACACGTGTATATATTTATTCAAAGTATATTGGTTATGGTATGCTTTTAAGAGACGAAGTTGAGATCAAATCAGGAGAAACTGAAACGAGAAATAAGATGCTTTAAAAAGTTAGGAAAAGGGCTTAAAAAGAAAAACTTCATCCACAAGCCTGTGAAAAATTTAAGTATTGTGAAGTGTCCGTAACCCTTAAATTTGGTTACCTGACTTCATTGATAGTTGTATACGTATACATTCTAAATAGTTTTCATGAAACTTTAATGAATAATAGAACTTTTCTTTTGCACTTCAGTTAATATATACATGTAGTTATGTGAAAAAAGGAAGTTTCAGGATTTCCTAACGTGGATTTTTTTTCTATTGGCATTAGTTATACAAGTAAATTGTTTTTACTTGAAACAATATCTAATTTGTATGTACTTTGTATTTAATAATCATTTAAATCTGATTTATAATAGTTAAGAAGTTTATAAATGTTTTTTTTTTTTGCCACAAACCAAAAGCCGATCATATATATTTGGGTTTTGTAGTGTCCGTAACTTAATGAAGCTAACAAATTATTTTAGAAAATTTATAAAAATGAAATGTTATATTTTAATAGAAGTATTTATATTTCACCAAACGCATCAAAAGTTTTATTTATAAATAGTTTTTTTTCTTTATCTATATTGGTTTTAAAGAGTTCACATGAAATGAAATACTACCATTTTAAACAAAAATGTACGAAGTAAGAAATGTTTTCATTTTAAAGTATAATGCCACCTTTTCTAGTCAAACTTTTGTCCATATTTAGTATTTTTCTATGTTGTTTGTTTGTGAGCAGTTGAAAAAATTGGAGCTTAAAAACAGTTTTCAATATTTATTTCAAAGAAAACAACACTTGTAGTGTCCGTAACCTTTGAAAATGAGGTTATTATCAGCTTGTAAAACACAAAGTTCTTATGTGAATTTCACAAAACCATTTATTTTTCAGATCCTTTAGATACACTACTTTGTAGAAAAAATATTTTTTTTGGTAAAATAAAGACATTAATTTTTTACACCCAAGGTACCTTACTGTTCCCTACATTGTGTTTCACCCACTTACATACTAGTTGTAGGTTTTTAAAAGATAAAACAAGTCTTCACCGGCATTATTAAGGCTCGCTAAAAAATTTGAAATACATGTATATAGATTCAAATACACCTTGACACAATTGCAAGCCTTTAGCAACGGTATTCCATGTTGGGGAGGTGGGGGGAGGGCTCCAGAAAAAAAAAATCTGTGTACTACAGATCTGAACTGAATTTTGAAATTGAAAAAAAAATTCAGTTCAGTTCAATTCAGTTCAGGTATATGTTAATTACCAGCCAGTATGGGTTATATATGTATCAAAAAAGCCTGGATTTGAAAATAACAAAAATATATACAAGCGGAGATTAAATTTAACAATTTTGCTATGAAAGTACTATCGGTCAAAGTAGAGAGATCACTTTAGAAAAAGCGAACGAACCTACATTAATATCCAATAAACTTATTCAATTTTCTTTGATTGAATTTCGGTTAAAAGAAAACATGTATTTGGTCCACGTATTGTAGTCCTTTTTAAGCTCACCTGAGCCGAAGGCTCAAGTGAGCATTTCTGATCACATTTTGTCCGTCGTCCGTCCGTCTGTCTGTCTGCCCATCTGTCCGTCTGTAAACTTTTCACATTTTCGACTTCTTCTCAAGAACCACAGGGCCAACTTTAACCAAACTTGGTACAAAGCATCCTTGGGTGAAGGGAAATTTAAATTGTTAAAATGAAGGGCCAAGTCAAGAAAAGACAAAAACAGGGTGCGGTCATTAAAAAATCTTCTCATCAAGAACCACTGGGTCAGAAAATCTGAAACTTATATGGAAGCATCCTGGTATAGTGTAGATTCTTAACTGTTCAAATCATGACCCCCGGGGAAAGGGCGGGGCCACAATGGGGAATCAAAATTTTACATAGAAATATATAGGAAAAATCTTTGAAAATTTTCTTCTACTCAAGAACCACTGGGTCAGAAAAGCTGAAACTTATATGGAAGCATCCTGGGGTAGTGTAGATTCTAAATTGTTCAAATAAAAACCCCCGGGGAAAGGGCGACGCCACAATGGGGAATCAAAGTTTTACATAGAAATATATAGGAAAAATCTTTAAAAATCTTCTTCTCAAGAACCACTGGGCCAGAAGAGCTGAAACTTATATGGAAGCATCCTGGGGTAATGTTAATTCTAAATTGTTTAAATCATGACCCCCGGTGGTAGGGTGGGGCACAATGGGGAATCCAGGTATTACATAGAAATATATAGAAAAAAATCTTCTCCTCAAGAACCACTGGGTCATAAAAGCTGAAAATTATGTGGAGGCATCCTGGGGTAGTGTAGATTCTGAATTGTTCAAATCATGACCCCAGGGGGAAGGGCGGGGCCACAATAGGGAATCAAATTTTTACATAGAAATATATAGGAAAAATCTTTGAAAATCTTCTTCTCAAGAACCACTGGGCCAGAAAAGCTGAAACTTACGTGAAAGCATCCTGGGGTAGTGTTGATTCTAAATTGATCAAATCATGATCCCCCGGGGGAAGGGCGGGGCAACCATCGGGAATCAAAGTTTTACATAGGAATATATAGGAAAAATCTTTGAAAATTTTCTTCTCCTCAAGAACCACTGGGTCAGAAAAGCTGAAACTTATATGGAAGCATCCTGGGGTAGTGTAGATTCTAAATTGTTCAAATAAAAACCCCCGGGGAAAGGGCGACGCCACAATGGGGAATCAAAGTTTTACATAGAAATATATAGGAAAAATCTTTAAAAATCTTCTTCTCAAGAACCACTGGGCCAGAAGAGCTGAAACGTATATGGAAGCATCCTGGGGTAATGTTAATTCTAAATTGTTTAAATCATGACCCCCGGTGGTAGGGTGGGGCACAATGGGGAATCCAGGTATTACATAGAAATATATAGAAAAAAAATCTTCTCCTCAAGAACCACTGGGTCATAAAAGCTGAAAATTATGTGGAGGCATCCTGGGGTAGTGTAGATTCTGAATTGTTCAAATCATGACCCCAGGGGGAAGGGCGGGGCCACAATAGGGAATCAAATTTTTACATAGAAATATATAGGAAAAATCTTTGAAAATCTTCTTCTCAAGAACCACTGGGCCAGAAAAGCTGAAACTTACGTGGAAGCATCCTGGGGTAGTGTTGATTCTAAATTGATCAAATCATGATCCCCCGGGGGAAGGGCGGGGCAACCATCGGGAATCAAAGTTTTACATAGGAATATATAGGAAAAATCTTTGAAAATTTTCTTCTCCTCAAGAACCACTGGGTCAGAAAAGCTGAAACTTATATGGAAGCATCCTGGGGTAGTGTAGATTCTAAATTGTTCAAATAAAAACCCCCGGGGAAAGGGCGACGCCACAATGGGGAATCAAAGTTTTACATAGAAATATATAGGAAATCTCAAGAACCACTGGACCAGAAAAGCTGAAACTTATGTGCTCATGGAAGGATCCTAGGATAGTGTAGATTTCAAAATGTCTAAATTATGATCCTTGGGGCAGGGTGGGGATGCATTATGTATTACAAGAAGGAAATCCAGTAAAGAACAGAATGATCAAAGCTTCTCAGGTGAGCAATGTGGCCGATGTGCCTCTTGTT
This sequence comes from Saccostrea cuccullata, assembly GCF_032062105.1. NCBI lineage: Eukaryota > Metazoa > Mollusca > Bivalvia > Ostreida > Ostreidae > Saccostrea > Saccostrea cuccullata. Next base: position 153,710 of record NW_026919480.1, read on the forward strand.
TAAAGGACAGCAACTTGTCTTATACCATTATAGGATATACTATGACACTTTCTACTTGATTTCTACAGCTTGAGTATCTCTGACGTTTATCAGTATACATGTACATGTATACTTTTTGGTGCAGTGTATTTGAGTTAATAATTCAAGAAAATCATTTCGGAAAAGATTGAAACATTTTTTGCACAATCATGTTTTTTTCCATTGCGACTCTCGGGTCTGTCAAATTTATTTTATTTTCTGACAGTTACAATGTACAGGACAGCACCTTAATTTGTTTATGCTTAAAATCAAGCAGCGCCACCTATATACATTTATGGCACATTCTATCTTTCGGTGAGTTAAAAAAAAACACTTTTCTTAGATGGAATATGTATGAAAAAATGTATGAAGAAATATAACTTCGTATTAAGGAGTATTTTGGATTTACATGTATATTTAATACTTTTGAAAAAGTAATTGTATACGGACATTTTTAAATAATTTTCAAAATATACATCACGAAAGTCTATTTAACGTAATATCTTTATACTGGGATCGAACTGTGATCCATAAACTTAAGTCTACCTTATTGTTTATCTCATTTAATAATGTGCTTATCAATTTGAAAAATACATGTTAATCGTGATCTTTCGACATCGAGTTCAAATTCCTGATGCTCAACGCAATATTGCACGGTTGAGTTAGTCTACACTTGTACAAATTTGAAATAACAACAACAAGATTTAGCAGGAAATGTTTTTATCTCCACGTGAACAAACGGGAAATAAATTTTCATGATTTATTTTAATATTTTAAACTACATGTTTAGATAATTTTCCTGGATTCAATATTGATAAAGATTGCATTATGCTTCTTCTTTATGTGGCATGCATCACTGTCATAGGATATAATGTGCTAGCAATATGCTTGAAGTAAGTTAAGAAGCTAGTTAGTACTTTCAATCTTCATTTTTTTAATATATCGACCCTTTATAGGAATTGTTTCATCTGTATAGTTTTTGTGTTTGTTTTTTCAGTGTTATAGGACAAAACTGCTGCTTTGGACACAGTTGGGATGAAAAAAATCAAACATGCATTCGTAATATTTACATTTTCCAATTAGAATTTGAATTATATTATCGTTTAAGTAATACATGCACTTAAAAAATTAATTCCACGTTTTAACCTCATTTAATGAATATTAAACGTAAATAATTTGTTTTGTATTAGAATGTAAACCAGGCTTTTATGGAGAAAAATGTGAGGAAAAATGCAGATTTCCTAACTTTGGATTGGAATGCCAGGGGGAGTGTTTATGTACTGCCGAATTTTGCAATGCAACTGTCGGCTGTATTATTCCTAGTACATGCTTGTATTTTTAAAAAGATAATTCAATTGTTTAAAAATATTACAGTTGGAGATGACAAATTTCTCATGCAAACAATGCTTTGTTAAATTTGTAATTTTATATCTAAAGTTTAATTTGCATCATATGACATTTACTGTATACTAGTTTGACAATTGTCTTTGCTTATTGGCTAACGTTTAAACTTCCTTGATTTTAGACGTGTTATCGATCAGTTATCGTATACTAAGAGAAGTCTCATTAAATATTTTCCAATTATGTCAACATTTGATTTAATACAATTAAATAATTATGTTCTTCACTAGGATGAAACAAAATATTTGACAAGAAAAAAAAAAAAGATTAATGTTTCATACTTACAAAATGTAAAGATACTGGGGGGATTTATAAATGAATTCATTTTGCTTGCTACCGAGCAATGAATATAAAAAGAATGTTTCGTTTTTCATATTTAATATTTTCAATAACATAAAGTATAAAAGATCGAGAAATAATGGAATTTCAGCCTTAGTCTCCCATCAATTTTTTTTCCCTTTTTTTGAGAACGATTCATAAGAGATATTGCTTTTGGAAGTGTATTGGTAATGGACAAGATAGGCTTTGACTCTTTTTGGCCCCTGATTTTGGATATCTTTTATACCAATGACAAAGTTTATCCATTAAAAACTATTATCATCTCTGCAACAAAATAAAGATAGGTTCGAATTTTTGGAAAACAAAGGGCACAGAGGAGTAAGAAAATAGGTCTTTTTTTATTTTATCATTTTCTCATTTTTATAAATTTAACAGTCCTTTTTGTGTCGAAAAAAAAAAAAACAAAGAGCAGAATCTTGCCTATCTAGCAAATTTATATATTTTGTACACTAGTATCAGATGCAATTTATAAATAAAAATCCGAGATAGGCAAGCTTTTACTTTTTCCGAAGAGAAAAAAATATCTCAAATATGATGAATTTCAAATAGAATTGAAGAAAATGTTGGAAAATGTCCAATTTCCGCTTCCTCTAGTGGCCTTCATGTACGCTTCGTGTCCAAATTAGTGTTTGAAGCAAGCATCATTAAAAGTATCATAATTTTACAAGTATTCTGATTTTTGCTTAAAAAAGAGTCAGATTCAGCCCTTTCCCCACCTCGACCTTTGAGGGTTTTAAAACAGAAATAAATAATTGTGCTTATGAATTACTTTATCAAATTTTATGATGCAATACTCCGATTTGTAGGCAAATATTAATGAAAATACTATATTTGAAAGAAAATGAAACACTTGAATCTGTTTTTGTATATTTTCAGACAGTCCTCCTACGATGACAAATGTTTTTAAGGCATTTGAACAATCCACATATGCCACTCAAATTACAACAGAAGATGATAATCCAGTTCAGAATTCTCTGAAAAGTAATTCATGGCTAATAGGTTTTTCCAGCTCTCTTAGTTCTATTTTGATTTTATTTTCCTTTGCCCTTCTATATTATGGGATAAGGCAAAAATTGAAAAAATCGGTTGAAAGAGGAAGAAGTAAGAGGAATACACATATACACATGGTAAAACAAAATTCGTCAGAATCCTATATGTGTGTTCAGAAAGGAAATGTCGCAAGCAAACCTCAATATAATGAACATTTGAATGAAACCACAAAAGACGATCAGGAACGAGAAACTATATATCAGGATATCCAAGAATTTTCAGATAAGATTGAAGTTTACAATGACAAAAATCTTCAGAAAGAAATTATCTCTTCGGAATCTTCTTTTGCCAGCGATACATACTTAAGTCCTCAATGTGCAGTACAACATGTTTATGTTGAAGTTATCGAAAATGGTGAAGATGAAACCGGTGATACTAAGCTAGAAAAAGTGAAATGTAATGAAGAAAGGCACGGAAAAAATCGGTTTCTGTGTCAATCAGAAATCGTTGCAAGTGAGTCCGAAATCACAGATAATACCTATCTTTTTGCCATTTAGATATTTAAAACCTAATAAAAAAGACAACTTTCGTCAAGAGATCAAATGTTATGTTTATCACTGTTTACTAACAACTCTCATATTCGTTGGTTGGTTAGAATGTCGCTACTAATATTTTTGAAAAGATTGATTGATTGTATATTGTTTAACGTCCCTCTCGAGAATTTTTCACTCATACAGTGGCTGGAACGTTATTGTTGACAACTTACACGAACGATCACGTTACACGAACGATTCCGCACGATTAACGCACGATTAAACATGTTACACGAACGATCTTTCACGTTCACGATTCTACACGTTACACGATCTTACACGATTGATAACGCAAACGCACGATTCTTCACTCAAAATAGTTCAAAATATTTAGGAATCAATATTTTCAAAACGAAATACGGCCTAATTAATATTTAAGATTTCAAAGAATTATCAATATTATTTCATAGACTTTGAAGAAAAAAACGGAAAATGATATTTCTGGAACTAAATATATGCAAGACTTAATATTTAGGATTAAAAATAATTATTTCTAAGGTAATTTCCCGATAAAAAAAACGGATTTTGTTCGTTCTATAAGACGATGTACATGTATGTGGGTAGTATAATTTGATTGAATTGGATATCATGATATGCAGAAAGGGGGATACGATGGAACA
>NW_026919481.1:0-15949 GCF_032062105.1 Saccostrea cuccullata
TTCCCTTTGGGGGCCCCCAGTTAAACATTTAAGTTAACTCATAGGCAATGACAGGTGTCCATAAAACACTGTAGAACATCATTTGCATGTATGGAAGCAAGGCGTCGCTATCTTTCAGAATAGTTACGCCATTTACATGTGTTTTTGTCAAAGGACCTGTTAAATGTATTCATGTTTAGTTCACATGAGCTAAAAAGCTCAGTTAAGCTTTTCTGATAACATTCTGTCCGTCCATCCGATTGTTAACGTTTCACATCTTCAACTTCTCAAGAATCACTGGGCTAATTTTGACAAAAATTGGTACAACGCACCCTTAGGTGAACGTTATTTAAATTAGTCAAATGAAGGACCAAGTTTCTTCACTTGGTGAGATAATGAAGAAAAGTTAAACAAGAGGCTTAGGGCCACATCGCTCACCTGAGTACTGTGGCTAGGAAAAAAACAAAAACCAGTTTAGTATTCAAAAGCTTCAATGCATGAGTGGTCCCAACCTACTCCTAAAAGACAGAAGGGATAAAGGGGAGGGGTTATGTTTTGAACAAACTTGAATTTACACTATCTGAGGGTACTTCCATGTAAATATCATAAAATCGTGGCTTTGCTGTTCTTGATAAGACGATTTTTAAAGATTTTACCTACATCTTCCTATGAGAAACTTTGATAGTCCATTGTGGCCCCACCCTACCCCTGGGGGTCATGTTTGAAAAAAATTTAATCTGCGCCACCTGAGGATGATTCCACACGAGTTTCATCTTTCCTGGTCCACTGGTTCTTCAGAAGAAGATTTTTAAATTTTTCCATGAATTTTTTACTTATTCATAATTATCTCCCCTTGGAAGAGGTTGTGGCCCTTCATTTGAACAAACTTGAATCCCCTTTTCCCAAGGAGACTTTGTGACAACTTTGGTTGAAATTGGCTCAGTGGTTCTTGAGAAGAAGATGAAAATGTAAAAAGTTTACGACAACGACGACGCCAACGACGACAGACAACGGACAAATTTTGATCAGAAAAGCTTAATTGAGCCTTCGGTTCAGGTGAGGTAAAAATAAGGTGGGGTCATTAAAAATCTTCTCAAGAATCACTTGACCAGAAAAGCTGAAACTTAATAGGAAGCATCCTGTGTTATCATTTTTTTTTATTCATACACGATTTTTCGAACTTTTTTGACGGTTTGGTCTTTTGACATGTCAATATCGTGCATATTTCTCAATGATAGCTTGTTTGAAAATCGACTTTGCAAATCAGTTGTTATATTCTACAAAGCTTAAGACATCACATTTTATAGTAACTGTTATATTTTTAGAACAAGTTATAGTGCATGTCGTAATGCACCCTTATTTTAATGCCTTTAAGCGTTCTTCATAATTGTATTTAAAGATAAACTTTGTTTTTTAAACCAAAACTTGAGTTCTTATGAGGGACAGTCCTAAAGCCCAAGTTCTGTTTCGTATTTTGCAAACTCCCGGTCTCAAAAGGGATGCATCAATTCATTTTCATTTTAGTACTGAAAGTACTGTTAGACGGAGGCTTCATGTATGAGAGAACACAAAAGAAATATATTTGTCATACATAGCTGTATATATATAGAATATTATGAGGAATAATGTGTAGTTTTTTTTTCAATTCAACATTTTTTAAAATGATACTCCAATATTCATGAGGTTGTTGGGATATTATAATTTCATCTTTGTAATGTAAACTTCACCTTGATTAAAGTTCACTGTTATTTAGATCAAATACTTTCAATATTAAACCCTTCAACGTAAGAAACAGTAATTGACTAGGCCTGGTTGACATAAAACTTTGACGGGCTCACTTTTTATCTCAGTCTCACTTAAGGAATATATAGTGGAAAAGTGAGACTGAGATCAAAAGTGAGCTTGTCTATATAGCTAAGTTTTATGCCCCCAGGCCCGGTTTGATGAATGTAGGTCTAGTATGTTCTAGTCATGAGCCCACAGGCGGATTTGGAAGGGGCCCCAGGCCCCCTCCCTTTTGAGTCCAAAAAATACACAATATTTGATAAATGAATGTTTTAATTGTGGCTGTGGGCCCTTCCCCTGACCTCAAACTGGTTCCCCTTTTTCAGAATTTCTGGATTCAGCACTAGGCCTCAGCCAGTCAGGAGTTTCCATATTTCAAGATATCTTATTTATAGGTCACAGAGACCTACTGTTAACATAATTATGACATGTAACAGCTACCAAAATCAAAATTTCTCGGCCTTATTGTAATAATGTTATGATATGAGCCAACATGGAAAAAGAAGAAGCCAGATAATTGGACAAGAACAACATAATATAGTACAGTTTGTCTTAAACCTTTGTGATACAAAATGGGGTGACCTAGCTTGAAAGCAACACAGAATTTTTTTTAAGTAATACAACTTCATTAACATGCAATAAATGTTCGTGCCAGAACACAATTTTTTGAGTGGAATAAAATATTATGCTTTCTTACTTTATGTAAACAGAACAATAAAATTCATAAGACTTGCTATTTCACAAGTTTTTGTTTTTGGAGAACTAGAGTATTGCTTACAATAACAAAGATATATCTTGACAAATTTGACAACCAATATTTCTGGAATTATTAAATGTAGTATTTTATAATATGACAGATTTAACCCAAAAAATGTCCTTCTTTACTCGTATACCAATGGAAATGGTTGTCCTTTTCAGTTTATCTGTTTAAAACAATCATTAACAATGAGACATGATTACAAATTATGTAGAGAAAAAGTTATAAATATATAACTATGATTTCTGCTTTTCAGTAACTCTGTTAAAACAATCACTTTACCAATGATGTAGGGTAAAAAAAATTGACATGAATACCAATGATAAGAAATACATGTAATCTTGTATATAAAAAATAATTAAAGTTTGAGATGTGAAAGAGGTAAAACACAAGTATCAAATGCAAACAAGGATAAACGAAATGACAATAAGACAACTTATTTCAGAAGATATAATTTTTAATTATTAATCAGGATATAATGTGATAAATCATGTAAATCCTATGAACCAAGATTTGGGTTGTAACCAAGGGTCAAACGTAACAGATGCATATTGATCTCAATATCAGAGTTGCCGTTTATCTCTCTTTCTTATCTAATGTGAGGGTACGCCAAACACTCAAACCGCTTGTAGAAAGTGTAAATTTATTTTCATGTGTTTCCTAAAATTATACATATCAAATAAACAATTCAAAACTAGACTGTAAATATTCCTACAGATACAAATACTATGCATTTGTTTATTCATCGATCCTTGTCAGATTACAAACCTCACAAGAAACCTATTGACGCAAGCGTCAAAAATCGGCCGCAAACCAATTTATCGGTCCTTTCAAGAAGAAATTAGAAAAGGAATGAAAAATGAGATTACAAACAGCAATCAAGCACAAAAAATTCCATTAAAACTGAAATGCTTGATCTATTATTAAAATATCTTATATTTATCCCTGTGACATAAAACATTTGCATGCAACATTGCAGGATTTTCTTCAATACATAATACAGGTACATTACATAGTCATCAGCGTCTCCACACTTAGTTTGATACAGGCGAATTCTGGTGGAAGTTTTTACAATTAAATATAAAACTAAAGTTTAAACTTATCTGTAACTAGAGATAGTTTTTACTTTAATAAAAGAAGCAATTGATAAGTGGGGCTCCTCGATCACTCTCCGCGGATGTTAAACCCCCCCCCCAAACTCCCTCTAGATCCGCCACTACATTTCTTCTCGTTCTTGTTTTGGTGTGAGGATCGGTGGGAAAAGGCTCGGCATATTGTAAAACGCGCTTTATCATCTTCTGTTGGAACAAAATCTCCTAATATTCTGTCTGATAAAAAATTAACAGTAAATCACATTTTTTTTTTTACATATTCCGTAGGAAATGTATTTATATGCACGTCATTTTAAATATATTCGACAAATCCTGTTCATTTAAAAAAAAATAAAACTGTTTGTTTATACTTGTATGTGACGCGATCTTTGCTTTAGACTATGCCTATCCTGGCGGCCGGTGTACCAGTGAAACTCAGAGTCGCTCTAAAAATAGAATTCCCAAGGTAATGAAAACAATTCCACCGATAGATGGTGCTTGGTGAATCCTCATTATTTACGTCATGGGCAAGACAATCCCAATACCCGGAGGCTGTCATACAGCATTACAAAAATATTTCGATTTAAAAATGTTGACATGTCCTGGATTGGAATCGGTTAATTTTAATGAAAATTGTGCCGGATAAGACTGCATTTTTGGTGCCGGATTGAATGATGTTCATTTACGTAATAACTTTTTTTCTCTTTTATTTTTTAAGCTATGGATGCATAGTTCAATGAAATACCAGGAGGAATTTAATAAAGCTTATCTAAGCATCAGCACTCAGGAGTTTTGTAGAGATGATACTTTACAAGCACATAAAAATTGACCATGAAGCAGCAGAGAGGTATCGATGCATTATCTACGGCAGCTGCTACAGGTGGAAGTACAACCTACAACGGTACATGTACATCAAAAACAGGCATAGAGAAATTCAGAAAGTCCGAGGAACAGACACTGACCAAAATATTTTTAGGATCTTAGATAGGTATATCTGTGATTATTTCAAATTCAAATAATTGTACTGATTTCTCTCATTCATATTGTTTCAAAGATTTTTTATATTATTTTTCTTTCACGCATTTTATTTTTTTTTTGTTTGTTTGTTATGGTTAGACACAAAAAATGTTCATGACTGTTATTTTATTAAATTTTAACAAAAAATGTCAGAAATTTTCGTCGTCTTTTTTGAATATCTCTTCCCCGTAGTAGATAAAGGAATGCATTTGTCCCCATTGACACTTTTTTCTAGCAAGTCACTATTTTACTAAAATTTATTGTTAACAATTTTACGGTAAGTTCATTTAATTTGCCGTAACAGAAGAAACATTTTGATTTTGTCTTCTGAAATACAACCAAATCAGAAATTCTACTCGATCATGTTCATGCTTTTGTACAGTACATCCACGAAGCATCGTTTTTGAAAGGGGGGGGGGCAGCCAGAGATCTTTCAATTTCAAAGCCAACTTCTTTCAGTAACAATTTTCTAATACTACATTTACCTTATATCACAAAAAGTTGGGGGCCATCCAGCCCTTCAATAAGCATTTACTATAGCATAAGTAATGTTGTTTCAAACTTATTAATTTCAACTTAATTTTAATTCATCAAAAATTAAATTAATTGCATTACTTAAAATTTAATATATTACACATTACAACGAAACATTTGAAGTTAAATTACATCGATATCTTGATCAAGCGTTAAACTGTAATCTGAAATCAAAAATTAAAATAGGCCTAACTTCGAAAATAAAGAACACATACACATTCTATTTAAATGATATGTTTATTATGTTAAACTAATTTAGAAAAACATACAGAAAGCAGTTTATTTGCATTAAATTATAAAATTGTACTAGCGTACCCTAAAGCACTCTTTTGTACTAGCGTACGTAGGTACGCTGTTAAGTAGGATTCCTCTGGCATAGTTACTAACGGTTCCCCCTTTTCCCTTTTTTTCGGCCCCACGAGCTCTTTGGGGTTTACCAAAACAGTGGTCTCTGTAAAAGAAATATGGGTACAATAAAATTTGAGATAAAAAGAAAGGGGGGGGGGGGGGGATTTTTAATGGGGGGGGGGGGGGGGGTTGACCATAAATGATAACAATCTTACTTCGTCAAGATAAGCTATATTATTTAAATTCCTCCTTCTCGTATATTTCATTAAACGAAACATTACATCCATAACTTAAAAATTAAAGAGAAAAAAAGTTATTACATAAATGACCATAATGAACATCATCTAATCCGGCACCAAAAATGCAGTCTAATCCGGCACAATTTCCATTAAAATTAACCGATTCCAATCCCGCACATGTCAACATTTTTAAATCGAAATATTTTTGTAATAAAATGGGTTATAACAAATAAACATATACTGAAAGGAAAAAGAAACGCAGGGTAGCATAATGTTCGAAAAAAGTTTGACCACATGACCGAAAATTACAAAAATTGATCAGAAGAGAAATTTAGTTACTGTGCACCAAAATCAGTATTCAGAATTACTCAACCGTTAAATTTATGACGTCACGTAGGGAAAACGCTAAAAAGCCCAAAGCACGTGCAATTTGAAAACGACGAGTTTGTCAACAATTCTTGTTTCATTATTTGATGCATATGAGATATGCACATCGTTTTTCAATATTAAGAGACATTATGAATTCCTTGCAATCTTGGCACAGTTTACGGAAGGTCAATGGGGTCTTGTTTTCGAATTGCCGATTTAATGAAAAGGGCAACAACGGTTTACTAAGACGTTTCTTGTAAATTTTCCCCATTAAACTTGTTACCCGTTGTCAGAGAGGGTCTGGAATGGTTTTCAATCAACCGTGACGATGACGTTAACGCGAAACAGAGCCATGTTACGAGCGGGTTATTCGTCCTGCCATCTCTTAAATCGCCACCTTACTACCATAAAAACAGCCATTTATACAGTAGACGATTATAATCATTACATTCGTACGAAATTTGAAAGAAAACAATTCCGCAACTTGATTTTATGAGCCAGTCAACTTACTGTTCTATTCCTCTCACTGGCGCATGCGCGCGCCGTTTGACTTATGTTTTTGCGTGGTTTCCCATGCCAAATATAGCCAGGGTCTGAGAGATAAACACTCTAATGAAATTCCATGCAAAGGAGAAATAAGGCTCTGACAGATACGGGAAAGACTTTGAAATAATGAGAGTTTTCGATTTTCACTTTAAGGGGTATGGTGACTTGAGCTTCAGTAACTCATGAATTATTAGACAAAATCAAATGGGAATTTGGTTATATCCTTTTGAAAGATTATATTAAAAGTTAGATATAAAAACTAAACAGATTTAAGAAAAACAAATTTAATTCACCTCAAAAGTTTACCCTGCGTTTCTTTTTCCTTTCAGTATATAACAACGGTTCGAGAATTACTCCAAAGTATCATTTGTTAGCCACTCTCCTGCTGCTGGATGCATAAAACTGTCAAAATCGAAGAAAAAACAACTCCGCGCCGCTTCAAACTCAGTCTCGGAGAAATTCTGCAGTCTTCAGTCGTTAAGTGTTCAAGTTTAAGAGACGATAGGAAAAGTAGCAATTAAACACACTAATAAGCATTTTACTAGGAATTCGACAGTATTTTCGAATCAAGCATATCTGACGGTTAACGGGGGATATTTACCGAAATCTAGGTACCTACCTTTTTCGATTTGTTCCCCGCTGCCATCTTGTTTTGTCCAATCCGGCACGGGATCACGACAGTGATAGAGGTGAGCAAAAGCTCTTTAAATGATACCCCCGTTGAGTAGGGGCATTGAGGACATACGCAAAGTACTTAGTAGTTTTAAACTTGAATTTCTTTTTACCTGTATAAATTTAAAGTTTCGACCATTATTGAATACCCTTCTTGCATTTATCATGCCTAACAACGCTGTTACCTTCCTGTAAATCAAATTTATGGAAAATACCAGCTAAAACCAAATTTTTATAAATTGTTTTCAAAAAATAACAGGATGTTCGTCATTTTATATCAAATTTTTGTGTAAGAATATCTTATGCTTTTATGGTTAATATGATTTAAAATCGAGAATATCTAAGAAAATTATCAATGGGAAAGGTAAGTTGTACCGTTTATGTACATGTTGGTGGCGTATGTCCTATCTTAATAACAGTTTGAAACGTGGAATGTTTCAATAAAATAAGTTTAAATAAAATCAAATGAATATTGTATTATTAATTATGCAGACAGACTCTTCTATCTTACCTATTATATAGTCGTATGTGCTGTTGAAGTCAAAACTTGCCTGTTCATTTATTTGGTTCTTTGGGTACATGAAGTAGTATACAAAGACAGCAATTAATACAGCCAAAACATTCACGACCATCCATGCCTAATGTAATGAAAGAAGGTAGGGAAACTATTTTTTTCATTTCAATTATTGAATTTTAAACAGGAGTATGCTTTGCAATTTATGCATTATTTTACTTTTAAGATTAACGTAATTGTTAAAACTCTTTCGGATATTGAAATCAAAATCAGATAAAAAATTAAACCTGTTTTTGAGAATTTCCAAAACAAACATTAAAAAAGTTTTGTTTTTTTATTTAGATAAATAATATTACATGTAAAGCTGCAGACTTTAATCATAGGGTATAGATACATTTACAGTCAACATTTTTTTATTGGAATAACATCAAGCAATAATGACTGTTTCTACGCTGGATGCATGCTTGCATCATTTAGAGGGTAATTTAAACTAGATGCTGTCATGAACAAAACCCGCACTAAGGTGTTTGCCTTAAACCCAAACTTTCTAAAATTAGGCTTTATCAAAGAAAAAGTCAATATAATTTAATAATTTACATAATAGGGCCTCCATGTACTCATCAAATTGAGCATAATATTCTCAAGTGAACATGTGACCCATGGGCCTGATTTTATAGGTACATGTATTTAAATTTTCATAATTCATTACCAGTTGAAATTAAACAACAGAATTCAATTAATGATGTAAATTAGGTTTGAAAAAAGGGGGGGGGGGGTTAAATTTTTGGCCCATAATTGGAACTTTTTAAATCTATTTTCTCATATAGATCAACAAAAAATATTATTCAAATTATTTTAAAAGGTTTTTTTATGATTTTTTCCAAAATGTACAAACTTTTTTATACTTGATTAGGCAGAAACACCTTGAAAGCTGCCATATACCATGTATCCCCAAATAAATTTTTGTCCCCCCCACCCTTCCCCATCAACACACACCCCAAACACACCCTATTTTCCTGTTTTTGGAAATAGGCCTAGATGGCAAAGTTAAGATAAAACATCTTTTGTAAATAAAATTTTAAATTTGTTTTTATACTGTAAATGTATCTGAAGACCTGCATCACATTGGGCTTGCGTCACGTACCTAACTTAAGTACTAGTTTTACCATTATCATTTTTAGATCTATAGCACTGCACGTGCAGTACTAGGCGTAGTGTTGTGTACACATCATTGCATGTATGTCAGTTGGAATTATTTTGTGTTTAATTGGATTATATTTCATGAATTTGGAGTTTGGCAGTCGGTAAGTACACGTTTTGGTATAGATTTGGGTAAAATAGTCTAAAATGCAACTGGTTAGGTTAAAGTTTAAAGGATCAAAGGTCATCCGATGTGAATAAGACAATTTCACATTCTAAAGAGTTATCGCCCGTTATCGACGTTACATTCAGTTACAAAATACAGAATTTTTTTCTGAGAGGGAGGGGGGATTCCAGCCCAAAATTTTCCCTGAGAAGCAAATAAAAGGAGAAGTTATGGTGGTGTCTGTTTTCTAGGGTGGAGGGCACCCAAAATTTTTTTTATATTATAGTCCTGCAAATTGGGGGGGGGGGGGGGGGGATCTAAAAACATTTCCAGTCCCTGTAAACAGTAATGGCAAATGATCATGTGACTCCTAAATAGTGGGAAACTTTTTCCATTTTACCATACATAATTTTGCGCTTTTTGTGTTATTATGTTATGTAAATTTAATGGTATAAAGGTTTTGAACCCCCTGGAGGTCATCCCCACTCTCCTAATGATTCTAACTGGAAATGTTCACAATATGACTGCATTAAATGAAATAAAAGTGCATCAATGATAAGATTGCTTGACATTTCATTCATCAACCTATCCTCCTAGAATTAGGAATGAAAATCATTCAAAAGAGATGGACCACATTAAAGTATTTGTATATAGGCTATTAACATTTTTTTTTAAAAAATGTAAAACAAGCAGTAGTTTGCATACATGTCATGAATATAAACAGGGGTCTGGGAGGGGGTGAGGGGAAGGATCGAGTTCCTGTCTCTTTACGCTTAATGGTTGAAAACTCATAAAATGAATGTTCCCAAAAATCCGACTTGTCCTCTTTTTTTTCAAGTGGGGGTGTCTCCATTTGAGTGAAAAATTCCTGAGGGGGATGTTTAACAACAAACAAACAATTAAATACATAAAAACACAATATTGATTTGCGTTAAGAAATATGCAGGGGATTTTTTCCATCAAAAATTTTCTTTAAGAACAGCAAGGGCATTATTGCCCCCTTTTTGGGGGGAAAGGGAGGGAACATTAATTTATTTTTTTCTGTCATTTGGGCCATCTTTGACAGTATGTGCATCCGCACAATAAATTTAACCTTATCATAACTTTTAATAATATGAGATAGGGCTTTCATATTTCACATGTACATTACCACAAAACTTTCTAAATGAATGATTTTTTAACCCAAGTGAGACCTTGACCTCAAAATTTTACCTACTTTCCAAAAAATAACATTTTAAATTAATCATTTTAAAAGAGAAAAGTTTGGCATTTAAATTATACATGTATATTACATGTGAAAAGATTTTTCTAAATATATCATGACTTTTGACTGTCTATCTTACCTAGAAGTTTAACCTACTTTTCAAAAATATTATATTATATATTTATATATATATATATAAACTTTTGATTGAAAAGAGATGGGCTTTTATTTGACATGACTTTACCTGCAAAAAAATTTTTCACATGCGATGATTTCCCCCCTTTGACCTAATTTTCATAAAGTGACAATGATAGGGATGCATATTTATAACAATCTGCCAAAATTATGGCATCCCATTCACTTAAACACAGAAAGCAAAGGACCACAATTCTTTGAATTTGCATGTATAATCTTGATATGGAAACATCCTCATATAATGTATATTCAAGTTTTTTATGCTACGCCATGATTAGGAATACATGTATTAGTTTTTGTCATGTCCGCCCTCCACCCTTCCATCTGTCTTTCCATCGAGCTCAAAGAAATTATTTTTAATATTTATAAAGTTCATATGCTGATGCATATACTGATGTAAACTATCCAACGTGGCAAATTTTTTTAGGCCCCCGGTTTTAAACCCGGGCATATATTGTTTTTGTCCTGTCTTTTTGTTGTTTATCTGTTTGTCTGTTTGTCTGTTGTCAACTTTAACCTTGGCCATAACTTTTGAACAATAAGAATAAGACTTCATATTTGGTATGCATACTCCACTATTAAAGTCCTTTCAAATGACATCAAGGTCAATGACCTTGTGACCTTGACTGTGACCTATATGCTAAAAATAGTTTTTTCCACTGTTTGTCAAACTTTTTAACCATAGGAGATAGGGACTTGATATTTGGTATGCATACCCCTCTAATAAAGCCCTTTCAGTTGACAACAAGGTCAATGATCTTGTAAACCTTGACTGTGACCTATATGATAAAAATAGCTTTTTACACTTTTTGCCATAACTTTTGAACCATAGGAAATAGGAACTTCATATTTGGGATGCATACTGCACTGACTAAGTACTTTCATATGACACCATGATTAATGACTTTGTGACCTTGACTGTGACCTATATGCTAAAAATAGCTTTTTACACTTTTGGCCATAACTTTTTAACCAATATGAGATAGGAACTTCATATTTAGGATGAATACTCCACTGATTAAATTCTTTCAAATGACACCATGGTCAATGACCTTGACTGTGACCTATATGCTAAAAATAGCTTTTTACACTTTTGGCCATAACTTTTAAACCATAGTAATGGGGACTTCATATTTGGGATGATACCCACTTTTAAAGTTCTTTAAAATCACCACGGTCAGTGACCTTGTGACCTTGACTGTGACCAATATGCTAAAAATAGATTTTTTGAATTTTTTCCCGCCGGGCGCATAGTGTTTACAAACACACTTGTTTACCTTTACTTTCCTTTGACCTTTACTTAACTTTTTTTAAAAATTAGTGTTTAGTTTTATTTTAGAGAAACCATAATGATTCAAGTTGTGTAATGAAACTTCACATATGATACATACTGATGTAAGCAATTAAAGCTTTACAATGCTTCACTCTTTTTTTCCTTGACATTTCCTGTGATATTGACCTCACTGCTTAGACTAGATCAGTTTTGAATAAACAGTTCAAGATATATTAATAAATTCAATGCTAATACATACTATGAGAGCTATTATTGCATTAAATTATTTTACCTTGAATTTTCTTTTTACCTTGACCTCACTTTTTAAAATATGTGTTTATCTAAGTTTCAAATAAACCATTAATTATATTTTTATCAAAATTCATATGATAATAGTAAATTCACACTGATGTAAGCTTTTCAGCTAGAACAACATTTTGACTACAATCTTTCAAACAAAGTGTTAAGCTCAGTTTCATTAAATCATTCAAGATATTTTTAACCAACATAATAAGCTGATACATGTATGTATTAGTGAGAGCTATTCAGCTGCATCAAAAACTTCATCTTGCACATTCCTGTGACCTTGACCTCCCTCCTCTTTAATTTGTATTTTGCTTAGTTTTTAAGAAATAATTTAAGACATTTTTATGTTTAACATGCACTTATACATAATTTGATGAGAATTTATTATCTATATCCAATTTATTTATATTTTAGTTTCAATTCTGAAAAAAAAAAAATGTTTAAGATATTTTAATCAAACTTTATAAAAAAATACAAATTTTAGTTTTTTGTTTTTAGCTCACCTGAGCCAGGTTTAAAAGCTTTTCTGATCTATTTTGTCCGGATGTCTGTCTGTCTAGCTGTCTTTAAAATTTTTTCATTTTCATTCTTCTCAAGAACCACTGGGCCATTTCAACCAAACTTGCCACAAAGCATCCTTGGGTGAAGGGGATTCAAGTTTTTTTCAAATGAAGGGCCATGCCCTCATTCAAGGGGGGAAATTAATTAATGAAAATTTGGTGGCATGTTTTAAAAATCTTCTTCTCAAGAACCACTGTGCCAGGAAAGATGAAACTTATGGGTTAACATCCTCAGGTAGTGAATATTCAAATGTCTTCAAATCATGACCCCCAGGGGTAGGGCAGGGCCAAAATGGCCGACCAAATTTTATATAGAAATATTGGAAAATTCTTTAAAATTTTTTTCAAGAACCACTGTGCCAGGAAAAATAAACTTATGGATAACATCCTCAGATAGTGTAGATTCAAGTTTGTTCAAATCATGACCCCCGGGGGGAGGGCGGGGCCACAATAGGGAATCCAAGTTTTACATAGAAATATATATAGGAAAAATCTTTAAAAAACTTTTTCTCAAAATGACAAAGCCATAATTCATCAAATTTATATGGAAGTATCCTCAGGTAGTGAAGATTCAAATTTGTTCAAATCATGACCCCCGGGGGTGGGGCGGGGCCAAAATGGCCGACCAAAGTTTTACATAGAAATATACAGGAAAATTCTTTAAAAAACTTTTCTCAAGAATGACAAATCCATAATTTATCATATTTATATGGAAGCATCTTCAGGGGTGTAGATTCAAATTTGTAAAATCATGACCCCAGGGGGGAGGGCGGGGCCAAAATGGCCGACCAAAGTTTTTCATAGAAATATATGGAAAATTCTTTAAGAAAAACAAATCCATGATTTATCATGGGGTTACTTTTGGATTTTAACTTTTCAATAATAAACCAATTTCTACTTTTTCTTAGCTTCATATCAGGTGAGCAATGTGGCCCATGGGCCTCTTGTTTAATGTACCATTAGTAATACACATCTGGCGGGACATTCATGTCCTATAGACATATTTCTAGTTTTTCAAATCATCACCTCAGGCTAGGGTCAGGCCACAATTAGGGGTCAAAGTTTTATTAAGGAATAAAAGGAAACACATCTTTAAAGTTCTTTTCAGGAACACCAAGAGCATGATTAATATGGAAAAATTTTCAAGAGGTGTAGATTCAAGTTTGTACAAATCATGACCACCAGGGTTAAGGGGAAATTTTTTTCCCGCCCCGTTTTTCCATCCATATAAAATTCAAATTTTAAAACCATTTTACACATACACAAAACAACCCAATCATTTTCTAAATGATCATGGTTTAAAGCTATTGCAGCATAAGATATTAGGGAAGTTCTTGAATGCAGGGTGATTAAACATGTCAAATATATGTAAAAAAATATATATATATAAAAATTCTACCTCGATTTGATCCCCATCCCCCCCACCCCCCGGGCAAAATGAAAATTCCAAACCTTACTGCACATCTACATACACCACCAACCATCTCTTAAAAAATGATAAGGCTGCTGAGTAAAATGTAGAAAGGGGTTCAGGGAAGAAGGGGCTTTTTGTATAAAAAAAGTCATTTTTTACCCCCATTTTTCCCCCGGGGAAAAAAAAATTCCAAACCTTACTGCACATCTACATGACACCACCAACCATCTCTCAAAAGATGATTAGGCTGCTGAGTAAAATGTAGAAGGAGTTCAGGGAAGAAGGGGCTTTTTGTATAAAAAACGTCATTTTTTACCCCCATTTGATCCCCTGGGGCAAAATCAAAATTCTGAAACCTTACTGCACATCTACATGACACCACCAACCATCTCTCAAAAGATGAATAGGCTGCTGAGTAAAATGTTGAAGGAGTTCAGGGAAAAAGGGGCTTTTTGTATAAAAAACATCATTTTACCCCCATTTGATCCCCGGGGGAAAAACAAAATTCCAAACCTTACGCACACCAACCACCAACCATCTCTCAAAAGATGATTAGGCTGCTGAGTAAAATGTAGAAGGAGTTCAGGGAAGAAGGGGCTTTTTGTATAAAAAACGTCATTTTTCGACCCCCATTAGATCCCCCGGGGCAAAAACAAAATTCCGAAACCTTACTGCACATCTACATGACACCACCAACCATCTCTCAAAAGTTGATTAGGCTGCTGAGTAAAATGTAGAAAAGTTCAGGGAAGAAGGGGCTTTTTGTATAAAAAAAGTCATTTTTTTCACCCCTTTTTTCCCCCGGGGCAAAATCAAAATTCCGAAACCTTACTGCACATCTACATGACACCCCCAACCATCTCCCAAAGGATGATTAAGCTACTGTGAAAAATGTAGGAGGAGTTCAGGGAAGAAAGGGGGTTTTTGTATAAAAAACGTCATTTTTTTACCCCCCTTTGATCCCTCGGGGAAAACCAAAAACCAAACCTTACTGCACATCTAATGACACCCCCAACCATCTCCCAAAGGATTATTAAGCTACTGTTAAAATTGTAGGAGGAGTTCAGGGAAGAAATGTGTGACAGACGGACGGACGGACGGAGACGGACGGACGGACGGACTAGTAACAACAATATACCCGAACTTTCTTTCAAAATGCGGGTATAACAATAAAATTTTCTTTGGTTGTTAGTAGGAAAAAAGACCACGGTTGCAAAAAAAAAATAACCCGCTTACGCGGGTTATGTAAATTTTTTTTGCAATATAGCTGCGACATTCATTACCGTACTAACAACCAAAGAAAGACATTTTATTGTTTATATTTGTATCTGTTTAATTAATCATTTAAAGTAGGATTAAAAAGATTAATTATTGTATTGATATAGTCCCTTTGTATGTTTCATTGATGGAACAGCCACTATCAAAAAATCTTTACAGGTGATATGCTTAGTGTTGTTCACGCACTGATTAACGGCAATGGGTTTTCTTAAGAAATAAAGAAAATATTCAGTGGATGTAAATATAGTGTTTTAAAAAAATTTTTCCCAATCAGATTCAGCTTATTAATTTTAAAAATATACTAGCGTTTCCTTTTTAGAAAGAATGGTGTTCGTGAGAAAAACATACCAACAAAAGCCTGCAAATGCTATTTAATACCAAAACTTGCTATCCTGCAAGACTGGTAAATTCTAAATAAAATAACTGTATATTTATTATTTTTTCTGTCATACCTGGCAGGAAAAATGAATTGCAGACTTTTGAAGAAATAGTCAATAAAACCTCAATAAACAACATAATGTAGGTACATGTATAAAATAAAATTTAAAGATTTTCATACGAA
>NW_026919482.1:0-16104 GCF_032062105.1 Saccostrea cuccullata
TAGAATCGATGAGTAACTTTCACTAGGTATCTAAGTATCTATACGACCCCCGCTCCACAACTCACTATCTTAACCAGTAAACTGAAAGTTTACTGATCACGACCAACGCTTTACGAAACACACTAGTTAAATTCACTAGGGTTTTCTTTCAGTGCATTTATTCATCTTTCTTACTAAATGTACTTGATAAGAATATTTTTCCTATCTACACTGTACCTTCTTCCGTCAAATTCGACTCATGACCTCGTGGTAGGTCAAAGATAAGCCTTCAAAGGTCACATAAGGTCAACTGTTGACAGAGTTTCAGATATCTGAGGGTCAAAGTAAGAATCGAAGAACCACATTTTCTCTGACGTCACTCTAAGAAGTGCTGTAAGAATTACCTGCTGTCAATATTATAAAAGTTCCAGGTGCAAAAGATTTTCGTGAATTTCAAAAATGGAAAAACTTTTCGAATTAACCATTGGAATTTTCGGGGTATTATGTTGCCTCCGATTTGGTTCCACAGATTTTACAGGTATGGAAAAGTTTATTAAAATGGAAATGCTGTTTGTAAAAATGTCTCAAAATAATAGAAATAATTAGTGTATGATACCTTTCGGATACTTAATTTGGATAAATAATACATTTCAGAAAAAAGCCCTGAAGATTTGGCATAAAGTCCAGCTATATCTTTCTTCATTAAATTGAACTGACTTTAATCAACTGTTAAATAAATTACTGAATAACTTTTTGAAAAAAAGAATCTTGTAGGAATCCAAGAGATTTTCAGAAAATTTTAATTTTTTTTTTCGGGGGAGGGGGGGGGGGGGTCTGCGTAGTTTTCAAGACGTAATTTGTGGTCACTTTGCAAACATTTCACTAAAGATTGATTAAATTTCAGATGTAGACTGGTGTAAGGACAATCCAGATTTAAACTGCTGGCGATACATGGACAGCAAATGTGAAGGATTTTATGAGGACTGGGCGAGACAAAACTGTCCCTACCGCTGCGGCTATTGTCCAAGTAAGTTAGTCAAGGGCATTCTCAAAAATATTTTGTAAATTATGTCTGCATTAATACAATTTATATGAAATTATTCACCAATTCTGTTTAATTTAAAATTGAAAACACTACGACAGTCTATGCTCGGATTTAGTAGAGTACAAATAGCGTAAACATGTCCACAATAGATCAGAATTGAAAACAATATTATGAAAAAGTAGGTTGTAGAAAGTACGGTTGTCAAGTGCCTTTATCGAAGAGTGAATCTCGTTTTAGCTCAAGTTTGATTAAGTTTTAGAGATTCACTCTTTATGGTGGATGGCATAAATATGACACCTAATGGTGTATAGAAAATGTCATTCCGGATTTTAGCAATACTACGGAATCCGGGTAAGGCTATGCAGTGCACTATCACAATTCATATCGAGCAACAACTAAAAGGTCGATGGCGCGATAACAATGAAGCGATGGTGCAATGACGATGGAACTACATGTATGGTACGATATGGCGATGATGCGATGGCGCGACAATGCGATAACGATGGTGGGATAACACGATGAATCGACTCCGTATTAGGTCCCTATAACTGACTGTGTAATGAAGTTATCCAACTGAAGAACTTTTTAAATTATTTTAAAAAATCTATGTGCATATAATGAAAATATCTAGTTTTAATCCAATATCATAAGATTTAAGATAATAAGAAATTTAACTACTGTACCTACACAAACCGTTTTTAGCCACCATTTTCATTTACAAAAAGAACGCCTTGAAATGAATTGCGTGCATGCTAGATTTTAATATTACTCCTTGATGGCGACACTATACATAAATTTCAGGGCGTCATGTGATTACAGCTTTTATCTAATCAGTGATCTACAAATTTGTCTGAAGCGGAACAAAAAATATTGTAATTTTTTGTACTTTCTCTGTATAAACCTATTTGAAATCGACCGCCATTTTAGTTTCAATACGGCTGATATGCAAATGATCGAGCAGAATGAACACCATTTCTCCATATGACGGGCTTCGCCCGTAATACAAATTATCCCACGTTTCCAACATTCGGTGATGCCCTGGCATACTCTACTAACTAGACGATGATTCCTTAGATGCCAGTATATACGCGTAATGAGTCTGTACATTTTACCATTTTAATCCATAGCTAAACCCCCTTGTGAGGACACTGATACTTCCTGTCATGCGTACCACATGGAAGCTTGTTCAGATGAAAATACCCGGGCTTACATGAGAGAACATTGCAGAAAGAGGTGCCACCTATGTCATTGTAAGTGAAAAGTGTTCAGGTACATGTATTTATTTGTTTAGTTTGTTTCTAATTGTCAATTCTGTGTTGTTTTTGGAGTCTAGGTCTTCCAACAATCTATTGGAATTACCATGGGTAGCAATTGCGCCCCATTATTAATAGACCTATTTTTGTATTCATATGAAGCAGAATTTGTCCAAAATCTTATATGTCAAAAGAAGAAAACAATTGCTCTAATATTAAACTCGATTTTTAGATATATCGACAACGTAGCTTGAGATAAAAGATACTACGGAGCCTGATACATCTGTTTCATATTTGTATATTTAACTTGAAATGACGTTTATGGTAATCTAATAACATTCTCTATGATAAACGTGATAACTTTAACTTTGCAATCGTTATCTTCCCTTACTTATACAGCAATATACCTTCATCACTTGCATACGAAATTCATATATTTGATTCGATACGCAAGAGCATGCTCTATGTATAAACAATTTCTAAAACGAGGTAAATTATTAACAAACAAGCTGATGAAACAAGAATATCAGCAGTCTCGATTAAAGTCATCATTTGGTAACTCTACGGTCGGTACAATGAGCTTGACAGCAAATGCAATTTATCATTAAGTCCAATGCTGACTAACGTTTTTCATCTTAATTGTTTGTCCATTATTTTTACATTGAATTGACGGCGGATTTTTCCGTTATTTTCAGTCATGACAAGGGGCAGTTGTGACCGTTCATCAGGGGATGTTCACTCCTCCATGGCACCTGGTCCAACCTCTAATGTTTTGCTCTGCTTCTATTTTGTATTGTTTTATGGACTTCTGATCATGAATACTGTTCGTTATTCCCACATGTTTAACACCCCTTTCGAGTTTTCATATTGTGAAGACGGCACCACTTCCAAGCCGTGGAGGGATGCAAATTAAGACATGATAATCGGCACTCCAAAGGCCATATTTATATAAGGAATTTTAGGGGATCTTTTTCGTGCCAGCACCTACTGAGACACAGATGCCGATGCCATGTTGCGCGGTATTTTGAAGCAACGGCTCAAATATGTTATATAGTGTGTTATTGCTGATATGATATTGGAAAAATGTATAAAAGGCCATCTTTAAAAAAAAAAGTTTGCTTGCCCTCTCCCAATTGGCTGGCTAAAACTTAATTCGCCTCTCTTTTTTAAAACCTGCTAGAAAAGATATTTTAATTTTCTAAAAAATATATTTCATCTTTTCAACCGGTCTGTTGAAAATTACTGAAAAAAAGTTTTCCCACTTTGACGACCTATTTCTTAAACCTGAGTAGGGAGAGAACAAGTACTGTTTTATAGATGGTTTCATGCTTGAGATTTTTTACTTATTTCAGACCCCGGGGATGATAGCCCGCCAAACACACCCCCACCTGGAACTCCTGTCCCAACAGACACCATGGTGAAACCAGCTGTTGGAAAATGATGTTATTTCAGTATGACAAGCTAGTAAATTAATAAAGAAATGATTTGATATGAAACATGTTTTTATCGTTACTAACTAAAGATGAACAATGTTAAAGTAAAAATATTTCTTAAGAAAAAAAACAGAATAGCGAAGTTTTGTAAATTAAGATTTATAGTGCATTTTTGCATTCCTTGATGAACTGGATTTACATTGTATAAACAGTGAAATATATAATACGTACACTGTAAGGGGTACTTGAGAGAGAAAGAGAGGGAGAGAAAGAGACTTAGAAATATTAATAATTTTTGCTTCACCTAAATAAAGTGTCCAAGCTCGTGACTAAAGCTATATGAAGTATAGAAAATCTTTTTGCTAAAAATTCTACAAATTTTGTTTTTCTTTCGTGATTTTATTTTCTTTCGCTTTAACAATTGATGGATTGTTTTCTTTTCTGAAATATTTATATGTGTATAATCCAGGCACGTTGTGTGTCTGATAGATGACCCTCCCAACCGTTTTTAAAGAAGTTAATGTTATTTTGAGGGGGGGGGGTGTATAAAGTCATTTTCCGCTACTTTAACATAGAAAGTTAACTTTTAAAAATTTTAGGGGTCCAGCCCCCCCCCCCCCCCTCCCAAGAGCTTTCCATGAGATCAATAGAAAATAAACTTTTAGACAACCTAGTTTAACATGTACAAATATAGTCATACCACGCAGGAAATATCCACGAATCATACACCTTGTACGTTTAGACACTTAAAATGAAAAAAAGACTTATTTACTTAATATTCAGAACATTTTTGTGAAACATCGTTGTTAAATTTGGTTTTTTAAGAAAGAGCTATATATAGAGAGTAGGAAGGGGACGGATTCACTCTCGCTAATCTAAATTCGCTCTTGTTAATTATAAATGTATCACACCCCCGCTTTAGATGCATATGCTTGTCGCAAAGCCATTAAGGTGGACTTACTGTAAATGAGATAAAGCCGCCTTACATTTTACGGAAGATTTATTAAGAGATAAATAGAATTTGATGGAGATAATACCACTTATACGAGCCTGTCTCGGATAAGTGAGTTTATTTCAGTAACCCTATGTCCTTCCATTCCGGATATCTTAAGCCCTTACAGATATATAATTATATGTACCTTTAGTCCCAACCTATCAATCCGGAAAATATAGGTCCATTTACATATACTATTACTAGTCTAATACTTAGTTGTTTCCTCCTCTTCCTTTCTTGATAAATCGATAAAACGGTAAGGTCATGGAAACTTTTGTGAAGTTGAATTGTTGCAATATTTTAATTTTCGTAATGAAATAAGTTTAATTTCATGAGTAACTATCATGGTTTGTGATTTCTAGCCAAGTTAGACGTGCTGATGGTGTAATTTTACTTTGGATTTTGCCCGATTTTTTGTTAAGATCAAACGTCGGCTAATTGGTTGAATTTACACTATTTGGTATAATTTGAATGATAGATAACAGCAATATGAAACATATGGAAGTCTAGGGATAGTTTAACTTAAGTAATTATTTTTTTAGGAGTAAAACGTAATCAATTCCTGATTCGCTTATGGGGTGGGGGGGTGGGGGCTCAAGCGCAGAAATATGAAGTCAGGCATACTAATCCGTTTTAAGCTTTGTTTTCCAATGTTATGAAGCCTGAAGAAGGTACTGAGTACTTGCACATTTTGCCAAAATTTAATAGTCTTTAAATGTCCTTGACTATTGAACATTCACAAGGATTGCATCACTTTCACTTCTGCAGTAATCAAAGTACTGAAAGTACCGAAAGGATGTTGGTTAATATCATCATTGTCATGAGTCATTTGCAGTTTGGTATCGTTTCATTTATTTGCTGGTCTATAGGAACATTTTAAGAAAATGCATAAAGGCATAAAGAGATAATATTTTACCGAAAAAAAGGACATAGTGTTATATGAACTGTTATATGAACTGATTTTTCTCTTAATTTTTTTTTTTTTTTTTTGGGGGGGTATTAGGACTTAAGGTTGAGAGGGGTCTCTCAAAATTAGAATACTCAATGGTTAACCATGGAAATTGTTGTCCACCTGGTCAACGGCTATAAAAAATACAATTTTAAGAGTCTTTTAGAGTGAACTTTTTGCCTCAGGGTAACTAAGGTAAGTAAGGTTCTGCATATTGTAGACAAGAAAGATGTAGAATTTGGCTTCATAAACCGTAGCATAAAGCAGCGATAATCAATCATTCATATGCCTTAGAATAGATATGCTGGTTTCAGCCACAAACAAGGAGCAAATTATATTAGTACAAGACGTAAGAGTCACACAAGGGTAAGAAGCTGTTACTTTTATCTCAGCATGTCTCGAGATTCATACTGGTCCTTTAAAAATGAAATTAAATTTCACAAATTGATAAGAAAAAAAATCATTCTGCTCAGATTGAGTTTTCCATAACTTGATAGGATTGACTGGAATGCAAATTAAAGCTTGTAAATAAGCATTTAATAAAAATATTCTTAATTTCAATCTCTAATAGGACTAAATTCTCTACCCTTAAATGTCGTAATACTCTGACATATTAAAGCATTTTATAGTCAAGCAAGCATTGCCAAGAAGAAACAAAATTGAGTAACTTAGCAGTACTTAATTCTTTAAACAAATAAAAAATAAAATAATAGAATATTATAATTAAATGCTGGGGTGGACAGATGTATGAAAACAGTAGAAATAGAATGGCAATTAGAAAATAAATAAATAAATAAAAATAAAATAAAATGTTTTAAATTAATTCTTTTAATTAATTTAAATGAAGGGAGATAATTCTTACCAAAATTTAAGGTCATAAATTAGGACACATTCCACCCTTACATACTAAGCCTAATGGTAATAAATGAGAGTTATATCGAAATTAATTAAGTATTTAACAGTAACACATCTTTAATGTATTCAATGTCACAGACCTACAGCATACTCCAGACTCTGTATTCTCAGATATTTAACTAATTTCATCATTTAAAATTGTTGTACATTGACCAATCCATTTTCATTTACATATAGGTATGTCCTTTGCCCACCAACTTATCTGAACTATTTTGCATGTGTGACTGATCGTATAAGAAGCATTGTTTAAGGAAGTTCTCAAGTAACATAAACCAACGAAAAAGCCATAAAAGAAATATGTGCTTGCTTATTGTCATACATTAAAACCTGTTTCAGAGAACATAACCCTCAAAATTCAATTGCCAAAATTTAGTGTAGAATATTTCATATTGTAGTTTTGCACCAATTCACAAAATCAACAGATTGATCTTGAGTCTGCATCACAAAATACCTTAATTTTTATAATCATAATAACTCTCAAATGATTTTATTATGCCATTTTGTATCGGATAGGATAATATCTATGGTAACTTAAGTGGTAAGGCACATGTTTTATCATGATTGATAAGTTTTACAAAGCAGTCTTTGGGACAGGTATACCCCAATTTTAGTAATATCAAGTTTACCAAAATTATTGGCAAAATTTTAAAAATAAAAATATACAAAGAATCATTCTCTCTTGAAATGAATTATACATCTAAAGTAATGTACAAAAATAAAAAACGATTCCTTTTTAGTGTTAAGGCAACTAAGAATGGGTGTATCACTCTGTGTGTCAGCATACAATGACCTAGCTTGAGTTAATCAAACTCGCAGATGCCAAATATTAATTTTCGCATGAATATAACGATATACCAAATTCCATATGCTCAACAATCTCAAGTAAACATAACAAAGGCATGTATAAAATAATTTAAACCAGATTCCGATCATTCGTACAAGTTAGGATTTTCCTTAATTACCAAATATGCATTTCAAGGTTAAGGAAGTAAACTTGATATAAATTACTATAACCATCTCATTTCTCGATCTGAGAGGAAACTATTCTCTTCGAACAATATTTTTTGGTCAACATTCTTACAATTCTTGTTTTTGTTTTAACTGAGTTAAATTGCCGGTTGACAAGATGCAATATAAATCTAAAATATACGGTTCCTTTAATCGAAGCTTTATATGAGAGGTTGAATGGAACGTTTGACTCAACCCCCTTTTTTAACAGAAATTGCGGTCGGGTTTAGACAGTATTGGATAGTTTATAAAATATATTTGTCAATTTTGTAGGATAGATATTAAATCTCACTCACTTTAATTACTGAAGCAAATACTACACATTTCCCATCAGAATGCAACAGGGATGACAAGGTTATTATAATTTTGAAAATTGCTGCTTTTCAAAAACATATTGTTTAAACATTAATAAATGCACAGTGGATCCCGTTTAATCCAATAGTAAGTTTGTCAGCCTTCTGGTATCAGAATATCCGAATATTCGAATAGCCGATTGCTCAATTTCGAGTCCAAATATTAGGCCTTCCATGTGTTTACCTATTTTAACACTCTTTACTGGTATGCTATTTTTCCCTATGACTAATCGATAGTTGGTTCATAAATTGTGAAGTACTAAAGAAGGGTTTTAATTTATATAGATAGGTATGCAAAGGGATCGGTTTGGGGGGGGGGGGTATTAGGACACATTGTTATTGTTAAACTTGGTAAGAGGTGTTTTAAGTTTTAATTATTTAAAAGCCATGAAAGAGTTACAGCCTTTTAAGTAATTTATACAAGTAACCAATGGAAAAATACAGTGTCCGTAAGTATCAACAATGTTAGAGGAAATAGTAGTTGTTTTATACAGTTAAGTCCTTGCCCCTTAGCTCCTTTTGTAAAACTTGTGTAATCACTTATTCTGTAAATTTTTATTGGTGAATGAGCAGGCCCTGGTCGACGGTGACCATTTGCGTTGAGGTACTGCCGCCGTCACCATGGTTCTTGGCACCCCATTGGTGGCGGTTGCAGTTCCATGATTACTCGTAGTAGACACGAGTATTCATGGCCCTTGCAAGTGGCGTATTCCGTCGCACCTCAACGCAATTGGACGAGTGCAACACATATTCTTACGCTCATTCCATTGTTTATTGACTTGATTGATATTTGAATTGATTGATTGATTAATAATTGATTGATTGACAAGTAATTGACTTGATTGATATTTGAATTGATTGATTGACTGATTGATTAATAATTGATTGATTGAATTTGATTGATTATTGCATTGGTGACGTTCATGCACTTGTGACCTACCCAGTGCATGATCCGCCCGATTTGGGTCGTCACATTTGTTGTATTGATTGTTGATTGTGGGGCAGCCCTGTGGTAGCCCCAGCAAATTGATCACCGCGGCCAGAAGCGCCATATTAAACAAGCAAAATAACATCCATATTGTTTGTTTGATTTATAGGGAATCTGAAATAATACCACTTATACGAGCCTGTCTCGGATAAGTGAGTTTATTTCAGTAACCCTATGTCCTTCCATTCCGGATATCTTAAGCCCTTACAGATATATAATTATATGTACCTTTAGTCCCAACCTATCAATCCGGAAAATATAGGTCCATTTACATATACTATTACTAGTCTAATACTTAGTTGTTTCCTCCTCTTCCTTTCTTGATAAATCGATAAAACGGTAAGGTCATGGAAACTTTTGTGAAGTTGAATTGTTGCAATATTTTAATTTTCCCCACCCACCCTCCTCTTGTTTTAGAACAAATACTGCTGTTCTTGTTATGTCATTGTAGCTGAAGACTTCCTGCTTGGCCTGTGTCCACAACATCCCATGTCGCAGTGATAATCGTGTGCTCCAATCTTCCTCAATGGTGCCCTGTTTGGTCCAGCGTCTTCATCAGCTTGTGTTGCATTAGTGAATTCTGTATGATTGCGTATTCTTCAAAGACTGCCTGTTGGGTACAGCGTTCGCATCAACCAATGTCGCGGTGATGAGGTCTTTATTCTACCTATACCGTGATGACTACCTGTTTGGGATTCCGCATCAACCAATGTCGCGGTGACGAAGTCTCTGTTTTACCTATACCGTAATAACTGGCTGTTTGGGATACCGTCCACTTCAGCCTTGTCGTGGTTGGAATTCCTAGTGTTTGCGTATTCCGTCGCACCTCAACGCAATTGGACGAGTGCAACACATATTCTTACGCTCATTCCATTGTTTATTGACTTGATTGATATTTGAATTGATTGATTGATTAATAATTGATTGATTGACAAGTAATTGACTTGATTGATATTTGAATTGATTGATTGACTGATTGATTAATAATTGATTGATTGAATTTGATTGATTATTGCATTGGTGACGTTCATGCACTTGTGACCTACCCAGTGCATGATCCGCCCGATTTGGGTCGTCACATTTGTTGTATTGATTGTTGATTGTGGGGCAGCCCTGTGGTAGCCCCAGCAAATTGATCACCGCGGCCAGAAGCGCCATATTAAACAAGCAAAATAACATCCATATTGTTTGTTTGATTTATAGGGAATCTGAAATAATATTCTAGGTATACGTAAAATTGTTAAAGTGTCAAATGGTAAATTTGCATCTATGACACATATTTTAATACAAGTAAGTACTTAACCGTATTCCCCGTTTTACCAGGAATTGAATTAGAATTTTTTGTAGATGTGTGTTTGTGTGTGTGTCAGAAATACCTTAAAGCATGTTATTTAATTAATAAGAGGCACTCGGGGCATTACTGGTCTCATCAGGAATTTAATCGTAAAAACTGTATTTTTTTCATTTACATCTATGACCTACCTTGTCATCAACGGTGACTTACATGAATTTTTTTTTTATAATTTAATTTCACTTGTATCAAGCAGTTTCATTGGCTGAATCATTCAGAGGAACATATAATATTTTGTATAACATTACTTGCCTACGTCACAATGAGTTACGTCAAAACGTATTACTCCGCTTGACGTTACATTTAAAATAATGCTTAATTTTAAGCTTTTTTCCGGATATTGTCTTATTGTCTACACTGAAATTAAATTATAAGTAATGAAGCTAATTTCAACTTATGTTATCCGATATAACAAAACTTGGGGCAGTTTACGCTTTCTTATAAACCGCTTCGCGGTTTATAAAGCGTAAACTGCCCCAAGTTATGTTATATCGGATAACATAAGTTGAAATAAGCTTCATTCCTTAACATGCTTAATTAATCTTTAAAACAAGCTGAGTCTTTATTATATACATATTTTCAAGTAACTCACTCTATAGGTAATCATGTTAAAATGACCAAATAGGACGGTACAAATAAATGCACTCTATTTGACCCACCTCTCATTCACCCTTGAATCCGCCTCTGATTAATTGAGTGTAAAGGATGAAATTCCACTGAATCACCTAAAACCAATTAGAAACATTCACAATCAGGAGACTGAAATTTTATTTTCTTTTAATAACTAGTACTAAACCCAAATTTGGAATTTTTCCGTGATTCAAAGGAATTTTAGTGTAACATGTTCCAGTGTGCATTGGGGTGTCCCCATTTGGTAATATTTCAACTATCATTTTCCAATACCACATAGGGGTTTTCTTAAATAGGGTCAGGTTGTGAAATGTACGTCATTCATTCGGATAAATATTTTGACCAATTTTAGCATTTACCGTCATCGATATGTAAATATTTGGGAATTAAAGGTCACTATGTAGGTAGCCTTTTCATAAACAGGTCACATTAGAAAACGTCAGCTCAGCAATTTAATCACTCTACGTCAACATTTTTCCTAGGTGATTATTTTTCAAAAAAAACAATGAAACAGATTTGTTAATAATCAACAGCGTAACTCTTTAATATATGACATAAATATGGCATACAATTTTAATCTGGGACCTACTTGTGTTAACGTATATATGTTCCTAGCATCGGATATATCTAAACATGTGTATCACTTCGGTAAAATCTAAAAAAAATATATATATTACACCATTAACTGTATGAAATACATATATGTTACAAAATCATGAAATTTATATTCCCTAATGCTAAAATGTTTGCCCTTGGTTTTATATTTAACACCAGTTTCTATGTAAAATTACATATTTTTAATAATGGACATAATATAAAAATAAAATTAATAATATAAAGATTTTTTGTATAATAGAACGATGTAAATGTCAACAATTAATATAAATCATAAAATGACGATTAAAATTTCTTAACAAATCAACAAAAATACGAGCAATAACTAGATACATTGTATATAAATGTAGAATTAAATTAAATATTTCGCTATTTATGAAAAGAAAAGACATGCCCTATAACTCCCTACATATGCATCGTTGATAAAAAAAAAAGGAGAAAATTTTCACATGAAAAAAATTTGACTAGAAAATTTGTGTCATTATTGATGAAAACACTTCTTAAGAAAAAAAATATAAAAGTGACAAAATAACAAAGTTTACATTCGATATATTTCTTAATTGTAAAAGTTATGAATGTAATGTATTAACCGGTATAAGAAAATACATTTTTTAGCCCCTATTTCATCTTGAGTAACTTTCTTACATGATATATAAAACATTAATATGTTGTTGATGTCATGAACACATTCACGGAACATTTTTAGCAACTCATTCATGTTAAATAAATTTTTTTTTCATAAAATAGTTTATAATCATATTAACAGATTAACAAACTTACATTCATGTCCAAATGCATTTTCAAAATATTTTAGTTCATATGTTTATCAAAGAACTTAATTTCAAAAAAATTTTTCATACAGCTTCAAATGCAATCTTTAATTTTCATCGACCCTCTTTTTGTTGAACTTCCCGGAACTCCTGTTAGATCCTACAACGAATATTCCATTATAAAAAGGCCCAAACGTTCGCGCTGTGGAAAGTCCATCTTCGTGAAATGTCTCAATTTAAAATATTCCCCTTCCTTTGAATAACCCACCACAATCCCTGGTTTCAGCCGCTTTCCCTGTACCTTTCTGGAATTCACAAAGAATGTTTATTTGGTCCGAAGAAATTTTAAACAACTATATTAGTTATTCAATTCTAATTAAAACAGAATACTTAACGAACACCTCGACGTTTCCTTTTCGTTAAACTGCAAACAAAAGCAGATATACTGATACAATGATATCTGTTAGGGGTTGTGAAGAGGGGGGGGGGTGTTCCACACCATTCATAACAATTACTGACTCGGAAATATTTAAATCTTATTTTGCGGGAGGTTGAGGAGGATACATGTCTTTCCTTATCAATGTTTCCTCATGGTGAGAACCTAGTAAGTTGTTAGAACTTGTGTTCGAACCATTTGTATAGTATTTATACAATAAAATATGTTCAAACCAATGTTTCCTCGAAGGGGTGGGATTTAGTGCAGTCATTTTTGCTACTCTTACAGAGAGAGTTAACTCTGAAAATTTATGGTGGTCTATCTGAACCCCCTTTTCCCCACCAGATCAGTTCATGTGATTAATAAAAAATAACCTAATGTGGGCATACTGCACCATGCAGGAAAAGATCCGTGCGACACCGAGTCACTTTTGGATACTTTAAAATTAAAATAAATTCAAAATAAAAAAAAATATGCTGATGTTCCGATTCGGAACGTTTTTGTGAAATATTTCAATGCTGTTGAATAAAAATTCTGAAGAGAGAGAGAGAGAGAGAACTAAAGCGTAGGAAGAAAACGGATTCACTCCCGCTAATCTACCCCGAAAATTCTGCATAATTCTATACTTGTTTATAAGTACTTACCGTATGCCTGCCCACACCGGAATCTAGAATTTGTAGATATATGAATACCAGAAATACCTTAATGCATGCCATTTAATTAATAAACTGGTAGGCAATCAGAGCATTACTGGTTTCAGACATTCCAATATAATTGCATCAACTGTAATAGTTCTTTTATTTACTTCTTTAACCTACCTGTTTTGCCATAATAAACAGTGACTGAATTTTCCCTTTCTTTGGATTTTTTTAGACAAATCGATTTTTCATTATGTACAAATTCTTAAAATAATGTACCTCCAAAAATTATCATCATGTTAAAATGATCAATTGCAAATAGCACTTTACCTTATGCACTCTCATTGACCCACCTCTCATCCTCACCTAGATCCCCTCCTGATTAATTGAGTGTAACGGATGAAATTCCCATAAATCACCTTAAAACCCTTTTCACAACGTCCAAAAAAATAGGCGTTAAAAATTTCATTTTTAGATCAATCACACAAAATTTGGAATTTTACTTTGATTGAAAGAAATTTTAGTGAGGCATTATGACTCATGTCGTTTGAGTAGTAGTTTGGTCGAAATTTGCATTGGGATATCCCTATTTGGCAATTTTCTAGTATTATGTACAAATACCACCGAGGGTTTTATGTTGTGAAATGTACGTCATTGGGTAATTCTTTTGGGCAGAAAAATAGTTTTTGACGTCAGAGATATACTTAGTATGTAAATATTTGAGTGTTAAATGTCGGTATCTAGGTCGCTAATTCCTAAACGGGTCACATGAGTTTTGTTGACAGTTTAAAACGTGACAGCTCAGCAATATTATTTGATTACTTTGCATTATAAAGACAATGGACTTAGAAATAAACCAAACAGAAAACAAAACAAACAAAAATTTATTACAATGATAACAAATTTATTAAACATTATAGTAAACTCAGATATACAGACATTAATTTTCATAAAAAATATATAATTTACAGCAAAAAGATTTTCTGGCATTTTGGCATACGTTTATAATAAGTCGATGTTGAATGAAATATGTTTCTATATGCAATGTATATAAACCAAATTCTAGCATCACGAAGATATAACCATACACCACTTTGGTAAAAATTTGAAATAATATATATTTCATCTATTAACTGTATAAAATACATGTAACAATATTAAACAAATTCCTTTGTATTTAAATACTTGCCCTTCGTTTTATATCTGACACCAGTACCTTGGTATAAATAACGACATATATAAATTAATTTAAAAATAAAATTTACAATATGAAAATTTTTTGTATAATACGTGATGTATATAAACTACATGTAACAATATTAAACAGATTCCTTTATAATTAAATATTGGTCCTTCATTTTATATTTGACACCAGTGCCTTGGTATAAATAACGACATATATAAATTAATTTAAAAATAAAATTTACAATATGAAGATTTTTTGTATAATACATGTAATATATAAACTACAAGTAACAATATTAAACAGATTCCTTAATAATTAAATATTCATTTGGTCCTTCATTTTATATCTGACACCAGTGCCTTGGTATAAATAACGACATATATAAATCAATATAAAATAAAATTTACAATATGAAGATTTTCTGAATAAAACATGTAATATAACAATGTAAATATCAACAATTAATAATAAATCATAAAATAACAAAAAAAGTTATATAAAATTAAAATACACAGGAAGCGATTAAACAAAAAAGAGCAATCTCAACAAATATTGTCAGAACAAGCAACTGTGGAAACATGTCCTATTGATAGCGAATAAATAATTTTGAAAAGATCATTTAATTTGATAGAATAAGAGTTTCTATCAACGCGTTAATGTCATCTAAAACAACATAACTAACTAGGAAATTTAAGATAAATACATGTGTATATCAATTCATAAAAGAAAATGACATGCCCTATATTACTCACATACTCGTAATATGTATCGCTGATAAAAAAAAGAAAACATTAACACATGAAAAATATTTTGACTAGATATTTTGTATCATGGTTAATTCAAATACTTGTAAAAAAGATAAAAAAATTCAAGAAAAACCCAGGTTATACCAAATATAAAACTCAACGATTTCTTTTTTTCCACTAAAAAAGTCGTGCATGCAATGTAATAATAATGAAAAAAGAAGAATTTTAAAGTCCGTCTATTATCAAGGGTAATATTCATCATGATAATATAAAAAGCAATTTTAATTTCATGAACACAATCACTTTTTAAAGCCATTTGGCTTCATGTCGAAAAGAAACTTTTTCATATTATAGTTGATAACATTATAAACATATTACGTAAGCTTGTAACTTACGTCCATTCATCATTTTCATGTCCAAATGCATTTGAAAAATATTGTTCAACAGTTCATAGATTTTTTTCACACTGCTTCAAATGCCATCTTCAAACTTCCACGATCCTCTCTCTCTGTTGAACTTCCAAGGAATCCTGTCTCAAACTATAACAAATATCCCATTATAAAAAGTCCCAAATGATCATTGTGAAAAGTACAGTCCAATTTTGAAAGCATCTTCGTGAAATGTCTCAAATTACATTCTTTTTCTTCCTTGTAAGAACCGCACTCCTTGGATTTCTGCTGTTACACCTTACTCGAACTTACAAGGAAGGTTCATTTGGCAATTTTATACAACCACTCACTTTCACTTTTAGAGAAAACTATCCGAACACCACGAAGTTTGTGTTTCTTTTAGCAGCAACGAAAAGCTGATTTACT
>NW_026919483.1:0-15928 GCF_032062105.1 Saccostrea cuccullata
TTTTTTCATAATAATTTATGCATGATTAATATTGATAGTGAGAACTTTTAACTTTAAATTTAAAAAGAATGACCCCAGTAGCCTGACTATCTCAGCAATTAATTTCTTCTCCAGATTAGTATTTATTTTAATTTTTGCCCCTCTGTTTGGGTTAGTAACTTTTTACTAGGGGCTTTTAACTTAAAAGCTGCCACTAGCCTGTGGGAGAGTACTTGATTTTTTCCTCAATTGCACACCCCTGTGTACTATAGAAGAACTTAGAAATTTTTGCCACTAATATTTATTATATTCGCTCGCCTCATAATTTTGAAAACTGAAATAAAAAAATTAATATTTGTAAAATAATTTCGCTCGCTCGCCTCTCTTTTTCTTTTTGAAAATCCGAAGAACTATATTACAAATTGGTGTGGCCTAAATAAATAAATAACCTTTTAAAAAACCTTTTTTGTGAACATGTTCAGAACTTATTTATATTAATCAGTAAATACCATTGGTCATCACATTGTTTGGTAAGTATTATTGATCTGACTCTACAACCTTATTTATATTCCAGATTTTGTCTGTAAAAATCTCATATAAGTAGGAATTTTTTTATGGAGCAAATCACAATGGATTAAAAAGTGTATGAAATTGACGTAAGTATTGAACTTCACAATTAATATCAATTTCACAGGAGTCATGTGCAATGGAGCGTAGCTAATCCCTGCCGGCTGTCTATGGTGCGTAAAATTCACGAGATGATCAAGCCATGCTGTGTTTACAAACAGTAATTGGAGTTGTTACATAGGATCCAAGTTTCTAGGTGTGAAAACTAAATACCATGTGTATATATATGGTCAATTTAAAGAAGCGTTCAATATGGCAGATATGGTATCGAATACAAAGACGCCAGACGTGGACTAGAAGTTTTGTCTAGTGATTCTATATTTGGCGTCTAGAACTTTGCATCAGAAAAAAATATAAAACTTTTTGTTTTATTAAATAATAAAATAAAACAATCTACAATAAATATTAAAAAAGTAAACTTGTAACAAAATAAATAAATAAATAATTTAATAAAATTACTAGTGAAAGAGACAATTTCTTCTGCTTCTATGTGCCTCATTGCATCCCCCGTTATAATGCCTACCCGACATAACGCCAAAATTGCCGAGGTACAAATGTTGGCGGTAAAACGGGGGAACACTGTAGTTCTTCTTCATGAAAATGTAATTAATATCCAGCATCTGAAGCAAAGAACTATATGAGTATTAACCAACATTTGCCCCCAAAATCAAACTTTGAGGGAGTAATATTTAATTAAGTCCTTAAACAGGGGAGTTTTGACTTCAAAGCACTGAATAATTTCATAAGTAATGACGTCATATACGTAATGACGTCACAAATATGACGTAATTTCAGTTTTTTATGAATTTTGCAGAAAAATGTACATATTTCCGATATTTTAAATAAAAGTCACCGAGCCATGTGTGTTCAGGACAAATATTTTGATATAATGTGTAGAATGATAATATCAATGAAATATGTCAATATTGTTCCTGAACACACATCCGAAGTTTTAAAGCTAAAATTGTTGAAATTTTGTCCATTTTGTCCTCTTTCTGAAAAAGGATATGTCGGACTAGTTTGTGACGTCATAAAAACAGAAATTGTGAATACACTCTCTGGAACTATAATATTTTCTGTTAACTTATATTTCTCATACAATTTATTGAATTCAGCACATTTCAGGAAGTTTTCAAAATTTGACTTTTGTGGGGGCAAACATATGCAATATACCGCATATAGTTCTTTGAGAGTTTTCATCCCTTGATGCATCATTTGTGCAAGTTTTGTTTATACAATGTTATATAAGCCTTCAAGTTTTTTCACCCATAACTTTTACCTGGTCCATTATCTGAAAAACGTATGTCGATTTCAGCATCCGAAGCAAGTCCATCAGTGTGCATTCTAAGATGTATCATCCATGCAAGTTTGCTCATTATAGGGCTCAAAGTTAATTGGAAATGAAACCTGCATAAAAAACTAACCTTTTCACTCATCCACAAAATGTAGGTCAAATTCAGCATCCGAAGCAAGCCTGGTAGTATGCATCCTAAGATGTATCATCCATGCAAGTTAGGTCATAATAGGGCTCATAGTATCTTAGAAATCAAACCTGCATCAAAAACTTTAACCTGTTCACTCAACCAGAAAATGTAGGTCAGATTCAGCATCCAAAGCAAGCCTGGAAGTGTGCATCCTAAGATGTATCATCCAAGCAAATTTTGTCAACATAAGGCTTATAGTTACTTGGAAATGAGACCTGCACCAAAAACTTTAACCTGTTCACTAAACTGGAAAATGTAGGTCAGATTAAGCATCCAAAGCAAGCCTGGTAGTGTGCATCCTAAGATGTATCGTCCAGGCGAATTTGGTCAACATAAGGCTTATAGTTACTTGGAAATGAGACCTGCACCAAAAACTTTAACCTGTTCACTCAACTGGAAAATGTAGGTCAGATTCAGCATCCGAAGCAAGCCTGGTAGTATGTATCCTAAGATGTATCATCCATGCAAGTTTGGTCATTATAGTGCTCATAGTTACTTAAAAATGAGACCTGCACCAAAAACATTTACCTGTTTACTCAACCGGAAAATGTAGGTCAGATTCAGCATCTGAAGCAAGCCTGGTAGTATGCATCCTTAGATTATCACCCATGCAAGTTTGGTTGACATAGAGCTTATAGTTCCTTGGAAATGAGACCTGCACCAAAAACTGCACCAGAAATGTTAACCTGCTCCAAAAACATTAACCTGGTCATTCCTTTGCTGAAATTGCGGCATCTGAAACTTTGACTGGTACAATGAAACACACTAGAAGCATCTTCCATGCATGTCTAATCAATATAGGACATAGAAGTACTTAAAAGGAAAACTGCTCCAAAAAACTTAACCTGGGACGCCGACTCCAACACCGACGCTGAAGCCCAGGGTATTACATAAGCTCCCCCCAACTTCGTTGAGGTGAGCTAAAAACGGATAATACGACGGCTGCTATTGGAAAGAAACCATAAAAAATCATTTGAGAATAGTTGTAATTTATCAACTAAGAGTATATTGGTTATGAAGTGTGAATTATATTTTTAATAAGAGAAATAAAATTTGAATAATGTAAACAATCACTTTTAAAATATAATTTGTCGCCTCTATACAAAATATTGCGTTTTAAAAATGCGACCTTAATTTGTGTAAAAAAAAAAAAACCATGTGAGCTTAAAAAGTGCATTCAGCTGTATACACCACCTGCAGATGCTTCCATATCAGTATGACTAATCATGGC
This sequence comes from Saccostrea cuccullata, assembly GCF_032062105.1. Classification (NCBI taxonomy): domain Eukaryota; kingdom Metazoa; phylum Mollusca; class Bivalvia; order Ostreida; family Ostreidae; genus Saccostrea; species Saccostrea cuccullata. Next base: position 3,322 of record NW_026919483.1, read on the forward strand.
TTTGCTGTTCTTGAGAAGAAAATTTTTGAGGATTTTTTTTTATATTTTCCTATGCAAAACTTTGACCATTCATTGCAGCCCCTGCCTACCCCCAGCGGTCACGATATGAACAAATTTGAATCTACACCACCTGAGGATGCTTTCATAAATATGACCAATCATGGCTTTGCTGTTCTTGAGAATATTTTTTTTAAATTTCCCTATACATTCTTATGTAAAACTTTGACCATCTATTGTGGTCCCATCCTAACCCTGAGGGCCATGATTTGAAAAAAAATTGAATCTACACTTCCTAAGGATGCTTCCATATGACTTTCATCTTTCCTGGACCAGTTGTTCTTGAGAAGACGATTTTTAAAAAATACCATTAATTTTTTAATAATTCATAATTATCTCCCCTTGGGAGAGGGCATGGATCTTCGTTTGAACAAACCTGAATCCCCCTCACCCAACGGTACTTTGTGGTAAGTTTGGTTAAAATCGGTCCACTCATTCTTGAGAAGAAGACAAAAATGTGAAAAGTGTAAGACGACGCAAATCATGACAACAACGACAACATCGAGATTGACGACGACAGATAACGGACACATTTTGATCAGAAAAGCTCACTTGAGCCTTTGGCTCAGGTGAGTTAAAAAGTTGACACACAACACACACTTCACACCACACAAATGGCCATTGCAAGGACCAACCTAGGGAGCAACTGAAAGAGAAAGAGAAGTTTAGTCACCTTAACTTCTGCAACCCCTATATTGAAAATCATAAATTTAACTAGAACTGTCCAAAAGGGACAAATTATCCCCCACTGGGTTTTTCAGAGGTGCGAAATCATGAATATTTTATGGATCTAAGAGAAGAGAGAAATGCTAAAAACATTTTTAGTGCAAATGTCATTGCTCATAAGTATACATATATTTTTTATGAATGAAATGATTGATTGATTGTATACTGTTTAACGTCCCTCTCCAGAATATTTCACTGATATGGAGACGTCACCATTGCCGGTAAAGGGCTGGAAATTTAGGCCTATGCTCGGCACTTACGGCCTTTGAGCAGGGAGGGATCTTTATCGTGCCACACCTGCTGTGACACGGGGCCTCGGTTTATACGGTCTCATCCAAAGGACCGCCCCATTTAGTCGCCTTTTACGACAAGCAAGGGGTACTGAGGACCTATTCTAACCCGGATCCCCACGGGCCATGAATGAAATGAAGGTGCAACCTAATAAAAAACTAGAAATATATCCATAGGACATGAATGCCCCACCAAGGGTATATTAGTAAAGCAACAGGAGAATTTGATCAGAATATCTTGAATAGTGATTGATGTAGTTGATTTGCTTACATAAGTATGTAACAGCATATGAAGTTCACTAATTTCATTAAAGTGAGGTCAAGGTCAAAGGAAATGCCAAGGTCAAAAACTGTTGATGCAGTTGAAAAGCTCTCATCAGTATGCTTCACCATATGAATTTGGAAAAATATTATAAATGGTTTCTTCAAAACTGACTTAAACACAAATGGATAAAAGTGAGGTCAAGGTCAAATGAAATGTCACAGTAAAAAATGATGATACACTTGAAATGTTTACTAGTACCTTAATATCTATCAGCTTATGACATCTGACACCGATTTAGGAAAAGTGAGGTCAAGGTCAAAGAGAAGGTCAATGTCAAAAATGTTGATGCAGTTGCATATCTCTCATCAACTTGTATCAACATATGAAGTTTGATAAAAATATCTAGAAATATTGTCTTTAATTAACTGACTTAAGCACAATTTGATAAAAGTGAGGTCAAGATCAAATAAAAGGTCAAGGTCAAAATTGTTGATGCAGTTGAATTGCATACGTTATTATGTATCAGCATATGAAGTTTCACACTGATTTAAGAAAAGTGAGGTCAAAGGTCAAAAGAAAGGTCAAGGTCAAAAATGTTGATGAAGTTGAATTGCTCTCATCAATATGTAACAGCATTTTAAGTTTGATAAAAATATCTTGAATGGTATCTTTTAAACTAAGCGAAACACTAATCAAAGATAAGTGAGGTCAAGGTCAAAGGAAAGGTCAAGGTAAAAAATGTTGATACGCAGTTGAATAGGTCTCATCAGTATGTATCAACATGTGAAGTTTGATAACACCATCTTGAATGGTATGTTTTAAACTGAGCTAAAGGTCAAAGGAAAGGTCAAGGTCAAAAAATGTTAATGCAGTTGCAAAGCTCTCATCAATATCTATCAGCATACAAAGTTTGATGAAACTACAGGGTTTAAAATTAACTGAAATTTCCACTAGCCATGTGGGCTCCTAACATTTCAAATTTAGGAGCCCACAGCTCAATTTGTTAGCCCACAGTCAGTTTCTGTGATTTTAAAAAAAATGTTCCTTTTTTTGGATACTGGGACAAAAGTAGATACAAATAAAATACATGATTGTGTATAAATACATTTGTTTAAAATTGGAGTTCTTACATTATAAAAATCAAATGTCATATGAATATTTAATCAAAGGAAATAAAATTGAATTCAAGCATCAATTTTACTATCCTTTTTTTACATGGTGGAATACGTATACATGTATTTGCTCCTTCAAGTTCAACTGATGAAGTAACAATGGTGCATAAATAAGATTTTCGATGTTAAATATTTCAACTGTAACATATCTGAAACAGTAATAAGTAAAAACGCTTATAATTTATATGAATAGGTAGTTTGGAGTTATTAAAATTGTATATCTTTCACGTATCAACCATGTACAGAAGAATGGAGGAAATTCGGATTAGGAAAAAAACGATCGTTTTAGGGCTTTCACAAATCATGTAGTACTATTAAATGGAAAAGATGAAGGATATTTACGAACAATAGGACCATGCTGCTGTGATTTATTTCATTGGTTGGGAGTTTTGAATGAAAAACCGGTGGAAATGTCTGTTTTTCAGTAAGGGGACTGGTCGAATGAATCACAGGCACCTGAATTTTTATCAATAAGTCGCTAATTAAGCCAAATATCGAAAAATTCTACCCCCTCTATATATAAATACACAGTGTATTTATATATAGAGGGGGTAGAATTTTTCGATGTTTGGCTTAATTAGCGACTTATTGATAAAAATTCAGGTGCCTGTGCATGAATGAATTCGGCCCCTGCAGAATTTTCATTCGCCATGTGGGCGAGCAAATTATAAATTTTATGAGCCCACACCAAATTTTACTCGCAATTTTCGAGTGGGCGAGCGTTAATTTTAAACCCTGAACTAGAACTGTCCAAACGGGACAAAATACCCCCCGCTGCGTTTTTTCAGAAGTATGTTTTTCCATAATACAGATATGTATCAAACATGAATTATGAAATTTTTCTTCCAGTTACCTTGAACTTCCCCAAATGACCTTGGGTTAAGGTCATGACACACCCTTGGGTCATGGGTAAACTTTGTGTGAAATGAGAACCTACCAAGTTTATCCATAAGAAAGATATGGAATGGACATGAATTATGACATTTTTCTTCCAGTGACCTTGAAGTTCCCCAAATGACCTTGGGTCAAGGTCATGACAAACCCTTGGGTCATGGGCAATCTTTGTGTGAAATGACAACCTACCAAGTTTATCCATAACAAAGATATGGACCAGACACAACTTATGAATTCAACTTCCAGTGACCTTGAAGTTCCCCAAATGACCTTGGGTCAAGGTCATGACAAACCCTTAGGTCATGGGCAATCTTTGTGTGAAATGAGAACCTACCAAGTTTATCCATAACAAAGATATGGACCAAAAGAAATTATGAAATTTTTCTTCCAGTGACCTTGAAGTTCCCCAAATGACCTTGGGTCAAGGTCATGACATACCCTTAGGTCATGGGCAATCTTTGTGTGAAATGAGAACCTACCAAGTTTATCCACTACAAAGATATGGACCAGACACGAATTATGAAATTTTTCTTCCAGTGACCTTGAACTTCCCCAAATGACCTTGGGTCAAGGTCCTGACACACCCTTAGGTCATGGGCAATCTTTGTGTGAAATGAGAACCTACCAAGTTTATCCATTACAAAGATATGGACCAGACACAAATTGTGAAATTTTTCTTCCAGTTACCTTGAAGTTCCCCAAATGACCTTGGGTCAAGGTCATGACATACCCTTAGGTCATGGGCAATCTTTGTGTGAAATGAGAACCTACCAAGTTTATCCATAAGAAAGATATGGACCGGACACGAATTATGAAATTTTTCTTCCAGTTACCTTTAAGTTCCCCAAATGACCTTGGGTCAAGGTCATGACATACCCTTAGGTCATGGGCAATCTTTGTGTGAAATGAGACACTACCAAGTTTATCCATAAGAAAGATATGGACCGGACACGAATTATGAAATTTTTCTTCCAGTGACCTTGAAGTTCCCCAAATGACCTTGGGTCAAGGTCAAGACACACCCTTAGGTTATGACTCATGAGCAATCTTTTTGTGAAGTAGTAGATTCTAATGTTCCTCCATAAGAAAGATATGGACCGGACACGTTTGCACAGACAGACAGACAGGTAGACAGATGGACACACAGACAGATGGACAAGCTGATTCCTAAATACCCCCCCCCCCCAAAAAAAAAACTTCGTTTGCTGGGGATTTAAAATCTATTAAGAAACATTTTATAAATCTTGTTTTATTACTGCTTAAATAATGAAACAGCGGGGCACTTGCACCTGTTTGATACTAAGGCCAGCATTTTTTTATTTTTAGGTTTTAAGTTTTTGAATTTTCAGAAAAAAAATAAAATTGAGAAAAACAGAATTACGATGTCAAATTTGACATTTTATTTAAATACTTCCGGTTTTAGATGGAACATGGCGGGTAACGAAGGTAGATTTACAAAGTCCATAGCAGCATTAAAGCTTTGTTTAATGTTAAGATTTTCGATAGGAGTGCCATGCAAAACGTTTCACAAGTTCAGAGGACAAATAAAATGCTGATGACTTTATTGCACAATAACATGCTGGTGAGATAATTATGTATCCGTTTTCAAAAGTATTTGTCTGTAAATTATTTTCCTCCCACAGGTTTAAAACTGTCCATGGTAGCTTTTGTCAGAGACATTTTTTAAATTTCTGTTATAGCTTACAGTCTTACAAGCATAATTCTTCAGAAAAGGATGGCTTATGCATCAGATGTCATGAATTAAACTATGGGAGAAGTTAAGTCCATTTGAGGAAGAAATAAACAATAGCCTTCAGAAATAAAATACTTCAACTGTTAAAAACAAGTCTTATATACAAATATATACAGGTATGTAGTATGGTTTGTGGCAGCCAGAAAAATTATTTTGCACTTAATTAAAAAAATTCACCCTACTCCCCAATACTCCCTGTCTGTTTTATGAAGGGAATTATTATTTTAGGTCTCAACTCTCAAGTATATTTTAGAACAATTTGTACACATTTACCAAAACATATTAAAATCAAAAATGAAGATATATTGAAAGAGTTTTAAAAATTGATTCTTTTTAAATATCTGTATTTTGTCCAACATAACAAAATATATATATCAGTGGCTGATAACCCCAACTGGTAGATGATGAAATAGACAAAGGTTCTATTTTCCTTTTTGTAATCCTTATGCGTTCAGTAGCATGGAGCATGTTAGGAGAACATAAAAAAAGAAGAAAAATTAATGTACAAAAGTCGATAACTTGTCCAAAAAAATAATTTTATTTTTTTTTTTATTTCCTCCTCCTACGGGACTTTTTCATTCTGATGTTTGTAAACCTAAAAATAAAAAAATGCTGGCCTAATGACCAATGAACTGAATCCTCTAGATTTTACGCTTCTGTGCTTGAAAAAGTCCGTTGTTACAACTTATACACAACAAGGCCCATAACAGCTTGACAAGCTATCAATGTCATGTCAGAGATGCTGGAGATGATTTCAGATCTTTTTATCGTCAAATAATACTGTTAAATTGTGGATTTATTATTAAACTGTCTAAGAAATTACACATGTCTGATAATCATTACTCAATATTAAAGTAGTTCAATCGGCATGCAGTAGTGCATCAAAATATTTATAGAAAAAGAATTGAATATACTTGTGAAGAGAAAATAACAAAATTATGACTATGCCAAGAGCCTGAAAATCTAAAATGGGAAGAGGGAATTTAAAAATTTAATAATTGTGCATACTATGCAAGAAATAAAAAAAAAAGTTTGGCAAACAAGCTTATCACAATAAGAAACCTTACACTGTAGTTCACGTTTAATATTTTTTATGCGCCCGGATCGAAAGATCCGATGCATATATTGTTTTTGTCCTGTCTGTCTGTCTGTCTGTCTGCAAACTTTAACCTTCGCCATAACTTTTGAACCATGAATGTTAGAGACTTTATATTTGGTATGCCTACTCCTCTAATAAAGCTCTTTCAAATGACACCAAGTTCAATAACCTTGTGACCTTGACTGTGACCTATATGCTAAAAATAGAGGTTTTTTGCAAACTTTAACCTTTGCCATAACTTTTGAACCATAAAAGATAGAGAATTCATATTCGGTATACATACAACACTTTTTAAGCTTTTTTAAAAGACACCATGGTCAATGACCTTGTGACCTTGACTGTGGCCTATACGCTAAATATAGCTTTTTTGACGGCAAACTTTAACCTTTGCCATAACTTTTGAACGAAGAAAGATGGAAACTTAATATTTGGCATGCATACTCCACTAATAAAGCCCTTTCACAGGACACCAAGGTCAATGACCTTGTGACCTTGACTGTGTCTTATGTGCTAAAAATAGCTTTTTTGAACCTTCGCCATAACTTTTGAACCATGAAAGATAGAGACTTCATATTTGGTATGCAAACTTCACTAATCAAGATCTTTCAAATGACACCAAGATCAATGACCTTGTGACCATCACTGTGACCTTTATGCTAAAAATGTTATTTAAATTTGTTGCCGCCGGGTGCATAGTGTTTCACAAACACATCTTGTTTTTTAAAGATTCTTTTTCTCTTTTTCAATCATTTTTACTAGGATGTTAATACAGAAATTTTTTTGAAATGTATTTAAATTATAAACAATGTAATCATTTGATTTTTAAAAAGTTTACAATGATCATTCAACATGTACCACATACATGCGCCAAGAAGTCTCCCTAAATTTCAAAACTTCTCCCTAAGTTTCTCTGAGGGAGAAGTGAAGTCTCCCTAAATTTTGAGTCTAGGTTGGTCCCTGCCATAGCATTAGCTCTTTGAGCTGTTGGCTCTGAAGAGCTAATAATGTTAGACAGCTAGTAAGATCATCAAAATTATCTGAGGAGGTAACTTCCAGCCAAACTGGAAGCACTCAAAAATGCATATTTTTGCCATTATTGACATTTTTTGGGGTGATTTCTGTAACCAAAAGTGTTCAATTAAACTTTTCGTCTCTTAATATCATTTCCAGTCAAACCAAAAGTAGCCAGAAATGGCTAACTTATGCAGGAACTGGCACATTAAATGATTTATATCATTGGAGACCTTTTTTATGGTTATCTAAGATTGATTGATGTAGCATTCTAACCACTTCCTGTCAAACTGGAAGTAGCCAAAAAAAGTTAACTTTGTAAATTTTGACACAAGATTAAGGATTTAAGTCAACTGAAATGTCATAACTCATTTTTTTTAAAAAAAGTCAAATAAAACCTAGGATCTTCTCCTTGCTTTGCAATGAGCTTTGCTCTAGTTTTTAAAATTATTTTTTTAGAATCTTACTTTACAGCTGTTGATTGTTTTTGAAAGTTTCTTGCTAGGACCTTCTTCATCATCAGAATCCTGAAAACAATAAAGAAATGCTTGCTTTAATTTGTTTCATAATGCAGAAACAAGAGACCCATGGTCCACATCGCTCACCTGAGCACATTGACTTGGAAAAATCATAATCAGTATTGAAAAGTAATTTAATTTAAAGAATGTTCCTATTTTTTTCAATGTAAAACTTAAAATTCCCTATTGTGGCCCCACCCTACCCTGGGGGACCATGATTTGATCAATTTAGAATCTACACTACCCAAGAATGCATCCACTTAAGTTTCAGCTTTTATGGCTCAGTGGTTCTTCAGAAGGAGATTTTTAAAGATTTTTCCAGCAATCTATTGGAATTCCCATGGGTAGCAATTGTGTTCTGTTATTAGCAGACCTATTTTTGTATTTATATAAAGCAGAATTTGTGCAAAATTTTATGCGTGAAAAGAAGAAAACACTTGCTGTGGCCTTTAACTCAACATTTAGATATATCGACAACGTATTGTAAATTAACAATGGTAATTTCCATTCCTATGTCGATATGATATATCCAGTTGAGCTTGAGATAAAAGATACCACAGAGTCTGACACATCTGTTTATACTTGGATATTTTACTTGAAAAAGATGTTAATGGTAATCTAACAAATAAGCTCTATGATAAACGTGATTACTAACTTTTTTATCGTCAACTTCCCTTACTTATGCAGCAATATACCTTCATCACCTGCATACTGTGTTTATATATCTCAGTTGATTTGATACGCAAGAGCATGCTCTTCCTATGAACAATTTGTAAAACAAGGTAAATTATTGACAAACAAGTTGATGAAACAAGAATATCAGCAGTCTCTTTTAAAAGTTCTTCGATCAATACAATGACCTTGTCAGCAAATACAATTTACCATTGAGTCAAATATTGACTGACGTTTTTCAAACTTATTGTTAGTCCATTATTTATACACTGAATTGACGATGGATTTTTCCATTATTTCCCAATCTTGACAAGGAGCACAGGCGGGTGTGACCAGTCAGCAGAGGATGCTCACTCCTCCATGACACCTGATCCCACCTCTGATGTTTTAGAGGTCCGTGTTTGCTCTGCTCCTACTCTGTATTGTTTGAAGGACTTTGATATTGAAAACTGTTCGTTATCTCCATATCCTTCATTCCAATATATTTCAGTGCTAAACTTTGATTCCCTACTGTGGCCTTGCCCTATCTCAATGGGTCATAATGTGAACAATTTAGAATCTAAACTACCCCATTATGCTTCCACTTAAGTTTAAGCTCTTCTGGCCTAGTGGTTCTTGAGAAGATTTTTTAAACAAGAGGCCCAGGGGTTACATTGCTAACCTGAACAACTGGCTAGGTAAAAGCAACAAGAGGCCAATGGGCCTTATAGGTCACCTGAGCATTATGCAACAACTTTCCAGTGATTGAATTTGATTCATGTTTTAAGCCACACACTATGGCATTCACACTTTTGAAAGAGGCACAATTGATCATCCTAACTATACACTTAGCAGTTGCTTAGTTTGGTTACTTAATACCCATAGGCAGGGTAGGGGAACAAAAAATGCATTTCAACTTATCAGTAATTATCAACAATAATCAGTAGTGCCCCTACCACACATGAACCCCTGACTCTTAGGCCTAGATCCACACATTGCACAATTTTAGAAAAGGCATCCTTGCTTTTCAAAAATATTTGATTAATACCAAGGAGCAGATTTCAAACAATTCATTCATTTTCAGTATATAAGTACATCCCCCCTCTATGGTACCCTGACCCTGGGGCCTTGAAATTCCAAATTCTCGAAGATAAGGGCCCTTGCTCATAACCATATAGGTAGTTCATCTGCTTAATACCCAGGAGCAGAGAAGAAAATTTTCAAAGATTTAATGTATTTTCACTATATAATCAATAGAGCCTTGCCCTAACACCAGAACCCTTGACCCTGGGGCCATAAAATTCACAATTTCAGAAGAGGCATTCTTGTTCATCATAATTATGTACTTAGTTAGTTTATTTAATACCTAGGATCAGAGAAGAAAATTTTCAAAGAATTCATGTATTTTCACTATATAATCAATAGAGCCCCACCCTAACACCAGAACCCCTGACCCTGGGGCCATAAAAATAAAAAATTTTGGTAGAGGCACTCCTGCTCATCATAACTATGCACATAGTTAGTTTATTTAATACCTAGAAGCAGAGAAGATTTTCAAAGAATTCATGTATTTTCACTATATAATCAATAGAGCCCCACCCTAACACCAGAACCCCTGACCCTGGGGCCATAAAATTCAAAATTTTGGTAGAGGCACTCTTGCTCATGATAACTATGTACTTAGTTGGTTTATTTAATACCCAGGAGCAGGGAAAATTTTCAAAGAATTTATACATTTTCACTATATACTTATTTAGCCCCGCCCTAGCACTAGAACCCCTGATCCCAGGGCCAAGAATTTCACAATTTTTGTAGAGGACTCAATGCTGATTAAAACCATGCAAAAAGTTTGACTGCTTGATGTCCAGGAGTAAAGAAGAAGATTTTTAAAGATTACATTAATTTTAGTGGTTTTGGCCCCACCCCTCAGGCACAACGCACGATGCACGACGACGGGCGAAAACGGATAGCAATAGGTCACCTGAATTTACTCGGGTGACCTAAAAATCAGTTCAGCATTGAAAAGTTTAAATATAAAAGTAGGTTCAGGGGAGGGAGGTGGTAAGTGAACAAATTTAAATCTAAACTTCCTACAGATGCTTTTAAATTGATATGATACATAATGGCTTTGCTGTTTATCAAATGAAAAATTTTATTGATATAGCCTTTATAACTATGATCCACTTTAATGCCTCCTCTATCTCATGGATCTATACTACCTTTATTGATGCTTTTATATTTATGATCAATTTTGGCTTTCTTGTTCTTGTAAAGAATTTTAATGATATTTCCTATGTATTCCTATGTAAAACCTTGATCGCCCATTGTGGCACCACTCTACCCCAAGAGGTTATGATTTGAACAAACTTGAATCTACACTACCAAAGGATGCTTCAATATAAATATGAACAATCACTTCTTTGCTGTTCTGAAGAAGAAAAACTTACAGTAAAAGATTTTTTTATCTCCCAATATGGCCCCACCCTTGTCCTAGGGTTCATGATTTGAACAAATTTGAATCTACACTACAAGAGGATGCTTTAATATAAGTATGACCAATCATGACTATACTGTTCTTCAGAAGATGATTTTTAAACATTTTTCCTATGTATTCCTATGTTAAACTTTGATACTCTAATGTGGCCCCACCCTACCCCTGGAGTCATGATTTGAAAAAACTTGAATCTACACTACCCAAGGATGCTTCCACATGAGTTTCATCTTTCCTGGCCCTGTAGTTCTTGAGAAGAAGATTTATCCTAAATATTCCTATGTTAAACTTTGATCCGCCATTGTGGCCCTGCCGGACCCCTGGAGGTCATGATTTGAACAAACTTGAATCTACACTACCTGACGATGCTTCCCTACAAATATGAACAATTATGTCTTTGCTGTTCTTGAGAAGAAGATTTTTAAATATTTTTCCTTTGTATTCCAATGTTTAACTTTGATCCCCCATTGTGGCCCCACCCTACCACCAGGGGGATGATTTAAACAAACATGAATCTGCACTACCAGAGGATGCTTCCATATAACTATGACTAATCATGGTATTGCTGTTCTTGAGAAGAAGATTTTAAAGATTTAAAGACTTTTCCTATGTACTCCTATGTTAAACTTGATACCCCACTGAGACCCCACCCTACCCTGGGGAGGGGGCTGATTTGAACAAACTAGAATCTACACTACCAGAGAGTGCTTCCACTGTGAATCCACATGCATTTCATCTTTCCTTGCCCTGTGGTTCTTGAGAAAATTTTTATTAAATATTTTTTTCTTATATATTTCCTAAGTTAAACTTTGATCGCCCATTGTGGCCCCACCCTATCCCTGGGAATCATGACTTGATAAAACTTGAATCTACACTACCAGAGGATGCTTCCACATGAGTTTCATCTTTTCTGGCCCTGTATTTCTTGAGAATAAGATTTTTAAATATTTTTCCTATATATTCGTATGTTAAACTTTGATACTTATTGTGGGCCCAACTTACCCCCAGGGGTGATTATTTGAACAAATTTGAATCTACACTTCCCGAGGATGCTTCCACATGAATTTCATCTTTCCAGACCCAGTAGTTCTTGAGAATAAGATTTTTAAAAGATGTCATCAATTTTTCACTAATTCATAATTATCTCCCTTTGGAGGAGGACATGGCCCTTCATTTGAAAACTTGAATCCCCTTCACCCAAGGATACTTTTTGGCAAGTTTGGTTGAAATTGGCCAAGTGATTCTTGAGAAGATGATGAAAATGTGAAAAGTTTACAACAACAACGACACAAAAAACAACAACAACAATGACAACAGACAACAGACAAATTTTGATCAGAAAAGCTCACTTGAGCCTTTGGCTCAGGTGGTCTAAAAAGAATATTCTCATATAATTCAATCTAGAACTTGGGTTCCCTATTGGGGCTCTATCCTACCCACAAGGATTCATTATGCAAACAAGAGGCCCAGGGGCCACAGCGCTCACCTGAGCACATCAGGCTTGAATTTACTCCCCACCCCACCCCCCTCCAGGCGTTCATCATTTGAACAAACTAGAATCTACACTACCTGAGGATGATTCCATATAAATATCACTAATCATAGCTTTGAAGTACTTGAAAAGAAGATTTTAAAAGGTTTCCCTATATATCCCTATGTAAAAATTGGGTCGGCCATTTT